>NW_028270155.1:60285405-60585405 GCF_037043375.1 Chiloscyllium plagiosum | reverse complement strand
ATCCGAGCGAGATGGGCGGGCACCATTTCATTTGGAAAATCAATTAAATGCCTTCCCTCTGGGGCTCAGAGTTTCAAAGTCTACTCCCCGTTCAAATGACTAGCAGCAGCACACCAACACTGACTCCACCCACCTATCCCCATCAACGCGCTCCCCCATCCAACACCATCACTGCCCCGCCAGCGCAAAGTGTGCGAGCCCCCAACCCCAACACTGCCCTCCGCCCACTCCCAGAACCCCATCTTCCCCCCCCCCAACCCGGTACACCTCTTTATAGAACTCCAGAGGAAGTGTGGGGGGAGAGAGAGGGTGGGAGGTCAGTCATTTGGAGAGGGTGCCTGTTTAATCACTGTAAACAAAAGACGCGATCACTATTGGAAACACGTCTTTGTAATGTTTCTCTCGGGACCTCGAGATCTCCTTCGGTCAATCTGATTTTCCGATAATTGGTATTCGGATAATCAAGGTTCCCCTGTACAATGCTTCGCCTGAGGCCCACTGAAGGTGTTACTTAGTAAGGTGATGAAACCTCTGGAAATTAACCTCCCAGCTCAGCGAGCAAACCTACATCCATTTACTAGGATGTTGCCTGGTATGGAGGGAAGGTCTTATGAGGAAAGGATGAGGGACTTGAGGCTGTTTTTGTGAGAGAGAAGAAGGCTTGAGATGTGACTTAATTGAGACATATAAGATAATCAGAGCATTAGATAGGTTGGACAGTGAGAGCCTTTTTCCTCGGATCGCGATGGCTAGCAAGAGGGAACATAGCTTTAAATTGAGGGGTGATAGATATAGGACAGATGTCAGGGGTATATCTTTACTCAGTAGTAGGGGCATGGAACGCTCTGTCACAACAGTAGTAGATTCGCCAACTTTAAGAGCATTTAATGGTCATTAGATAGGCATATGGACAAGAATGGAATAGTGTAGTTAGATGGGCTTCAGATTAGTTCTATAGGTCAGCACAACATCAAGGGCTGAAAGACCTGTACTGTGCTGTAATGCTCTATGTTCAGCTATACAAGTTACTGCACTCTAAGTAATCATTGAATAATGCACCTTGGGGCATTTCAATATGTTATGGTGCTGTATAAATACAAATAATGTCGTTCATGTAGACTATAGTTGCTGCACTGAAAACTGTTGTTATTTAATAGCAGTGATTCCTTACTGCTACCAGTATCATTCAAAATGTGTGTACTTCACCTGGTGGTGAAACAGGGAAAATAATGACTATTGAAAATCGGAAGTATTTCTTCAGATGGGATGTGATAAAGCTATTGTTGGGAACAAATGTACGGACTATATGAAATCTTGTAAAATATGGAACTATCCAGACACTTTCCGGATTGAAACTCTGCAGGAGTTCCTCAGAGTAGTATCCTTGGTCCAACCATCTCCAGCTGTTTCATCAATAACCTTCCCTCCTTTGTAAGATCAGAATTATAGAGTCATAGAGATGTACAGCACGGAAACAGATCCTTCGATCCAACCCGTCCATGCTGACCAGATATCCAAACCCAATCGAGTCCCACCTGCCAGCACCTGGCCCATATCCTTCCAAACCCTTCCTACTCATATACCCATCCAAATGCCTCTTAAATGTTGTAATTGTACCAGCCTCCACCACTTCCTCTGGCAGCTCATTCTATACACATACCACCCTCTGTGTGAAAACGTTGCCCCTTAGGTCTCTTTTATATCTTTCCCTCTCACCCTAAGCCTGTAGTTCTGGACTCCCCGACCTCAGGGAAAAGACTTTGCGTTTTTACCCTATCCATGCCCCTCATAATTTTGTAAACCTTTATAAGGTCACCTCTCAGCCTCCGCGCTTCATGGAAAACAGCCTCAGCTTGTTCAACCTCTCCTTGTTTGCAATAATACACAATGTTCAGTGCATTCACAGCTCCTCAGATTCTGAAGCAGTTCATGTTCAAATGCAACATGACCTGCACAATATCTTAACAAGTGGTAAGTAACATTCGCACCATACAAATGCCAGTCAATGACCATCTCCAATAAAAGACATATAATCATCTTGTCATTCAGTCCCATTACCCTCATTTTCAACATCTAGGGGGTTATTGTGGACTAGAAATTCAACTGGACTTTCCATATAAATACAGTGGCAACAAGAGCAGGACAGAGGTGAGGAATACTGTGGTGTGTAACTCACCTCTTGACTCCCCAAAGCCTGTTCACTATCTATAAGGCACTTGTCAGAAGTATGACGGAATACTCCCCCACATACCTGGATGAATGCAGCCCCAACAACACTTAAGAAGCTTGATGCCATCCAGGACAAAGCAGCTCATTTGGTACCACAAACATCCACAGCTTCCATTACCAATGCTTAGTAGCACTGTTGTGTATTGTATACAAACTTCACTAAAGATTCCTCAACATACCGGAACCCATATCCACTTCCATCCAGAAGAACAAGGACAGCAGGTACATGGGAACTCCACTGCCTGTAAGTTCACCTCCGAGCCACTCATCATCCTGACTTGGAAATATATTCCTGTTTCTTCAGTGTCACTGGATCAAAATCCTGGAATTCCATTCCATTGTGTGTCTACCTACAGCACATGGACTGCAGCAGTTCAAGAAGGCATCAACATCTTCTGAGAGACAACTAGGGAAGGTTCAGCCATATTTCAAGATTGATCTTTTAAAAAATCTCAAACCAACTTGAAAGAACATTGGCGATGGAGAGAAAGGATCTAGTGGTTGTGATTCACATTGGGACAAACATCATAGGCAAGACTTCCAATTTGAAAGAATACCACTAATTAGGAAATAAATTCAAAATTTGAAAGGCTTTAATCTTTGAATTAATACTCAAACCACATGAAGATTAGCTGGGGATAAGTAGAGCAAGAAGTGAATACGTTGCACTGTGGGGGGAAAAAGGGGTTCTGTTTCTAGGCTAATAGCACCAAACTAGAGTAAAAAATAATTGTACAATTCCGATATACTGTATCTGATATGGCTTAAGTGAAGGGATCAAGTCAATAGAGTTGAGTCAGGCCCAACTGAGAATTTGGCCACTGCCCAGATCCTACCTGCTGGACACCTTCTGAACCTGACCACCCACCTGCTGAAGGTGGATGACTCTGAAGTGATGCTGACTAATGGCTACATGGCTAGAGGTCTGTAGTACAATGTGTATACACAGAAACAAATAGCATATTGGAATCCCAGATCCAGGGCATGGCATGAAAAGCCAAGTTCCAGGATGTTCCGAGAGGATCTGAAACAGTTGGTCATCCTGTGTATATGTGGACTTCAAACTAATAAATTGAGTGAAGGGGTCAGATGGGAAAGGTAGGGTAGACTATAGTTTGAATTCAAACAAAGGGCAGAGAGTAGAGTAAGTATGTAAAGCACAATTTCTGATCATTAAGGGAAAGAGAAAACTAAAAGTTCAAAAGTAATTAAGCCAAGCAGAGAAATAACAAACACGAGTAAAACATTAGAGCGCAATGAGAAGTTAGGGTACATGACCAAAATGAGCACTACTTATGAAAATGTGGTGTTAAGGAACAAATTGAATTACTTGCAGGAAGAAATTCAACTTCGAGGGTATGATGTAGTAAGACATTACTAAGATATTGTTGCAACTCAGGGAACTAAATCTCATAAGCCACAAGATTTACAGGAAATGATAGAGGGTCTAGATCTTTCTGGTCAAGGATGAAGTTATGTCGATAATCAGAAGGAATAGAACATGGGGAGAATAAAAAAAAGAAAAGTGGGACCGTAATGTGGGTTGTTGATTTAGGCTCCCTGATTGTAGCTAAGATGTAATAGAGTGTGAGCAAGTTCTAATATAGGTAGTGCAAACTTAATGGAGAAATTTACCTGGATAAGGAAAGCATTAAAGCTCATTTCATAAAGGAGAACTTCTTGAATGTGTAAACGCAACATTCTGTATTTGGTATTTCCTGTGTGACGAGATCACATTTAACTAACACATTATATTTACAGAAAGCTAGATACTAAACAAATCTCTATATTGAAAACAGAGGAGAAGTCATAAAAGCCAACAAGGTCTTGAATCACACAGGACCCTACTCCATTGTTAATGCACTGCATTGAAAATTAGCATTTGTTCTTAGAAAGTAATGGTAAATGAGCTTTCAAATAGAGGTGGACGAGAGGGCAGCAGTCATCTAACTCATGCCATTGGCCAAGAAGGTTAGACAAGTGAGTGACATAGCATTGATAGCCAGCATCCATAATAAGCAATATTAACAGGGACAGGAGGGAAGGAAGGGGCAAGAGGATCCAAGGAGAAGAGACAGACCATCTCCTGGAGGAAAACCAAGATTACTCCACCATCAGACTGTTGGTACTGAGACCATGAAAGCATATAGGATCACGGGGATGTATGAGTGCGCTACCTATACTCTTCCATTCCACAGAATGGCTCTGGGATCAGCAAGGGTTTCTCATCTGTTTCCTTTCTTTGACTAAATAACGAATGTACTGCATCTAAATTGCAGTTTCTCAATGAACCATCAGAAAATTGCATTAAATCATCAACTGCCTGTATTACATAACTGTGATCACGAGCCCTCTAAAATTGACAGTGTTCAGAGTAGTCTTCAGCAATGACATATACTGGATCCAACAAGGGCGCATTCTGTAATTAGTTTCAGTATTGAATAACACGCCTGATTTAGTTAATGGTCAAACAGTGTAAAACCATTTATCTAATAATAATTACGTGACTGGGTTCAATGTAGGTTCAAAAAGGAGAAATACGAAACTGCTACTGAAGTTCTAGATTTGCATAACGCTCACTACAGTGCTTTTAACCAGACAGTAAATCAGGCAAACCTGTTAATAAAGAAAAAAAGTCAGTGGGAGCCATCTAGTAAAGAATTAAATGTGACAATGGAAGCTTGTCCTGGTACTCTGTTTCTCTGGCATTTGATTAAAGTCTTTGTGATTTTATGAATATTTATTTTATATATTGTAATGACTACTTTTATTTAGACTGTGGACTAAAAGGTCCTTTAAACTAAGGAAGTTATGTAAAATGGTGTTTGTGGACTTAACAAAACAAACCTGGCCCATTCTAAGTTGAAAATACAATTTTGTCAAATTCAAGAATTGAGGGTTGGTGGGTACAGGGTGAGGGATGTGCTATCGAGGCAGTTTTGCCCAGAAGTAGTCTTTTGGTTGGGTTTTTCAATCGGGACTAGCTCTGTGGGTTCAGGAGAGCTCACTGTAATAATAATTTCGTGATTGGTCCCTGGGCAAATGGCTACAGCCTTGTGCTTAGACAATACTGGAAAAAATTTGTGCCTACAAAGAGAAAGCACATAAATCTTTTTCTTTTGTCTTTCCCATGTGTAGAGAAGTAATAGAAAATCTCATAGTAGCTGTTGTTACATCATTTCACCGTAAACTGCTGTGTGCAAATTCCCTTTTTAAAAGGGAAGTGGAAAACCATCTTCAGAGTCATGGAAAGGACAAAATCTCAACCAGTGAATGGAAGCCTGGGAACTGGTATATTCATATCCTTGCATCATTTGCAAAGTATTGGTGAAAGACAGAAGGAAGGCAAAAGAGAACAACTTAGCGATGGCTATGATCTAAATCATTGCCAGAATTGTGCTTCTGACTTTTTTCCCTCCCTACTTATGTGTTGTTTTATTTCTTTGTGTTTCTTTGTATTTGTATGGGAATTTTAAGAAGAGGCAGAGATTAATTTAAAGAGTTAGAAGTTGCATCATTTTTCTTCCTTGCCATTGTTTTAAAAATAGTTTAATTACAATAAATAATTATTTTCTTGTTAATGAGAACTCCTAGTGTGCATATTCTTTTAACCTGAATTTGGCAGTTTGGTGAAATTGGGTAGTTTCACCATTTAGAGTCATAGAGCCATGGAATGTATAGCATGGAAACAGACCAACTTGTCCATGCTGACCACGTATCCCAAATTAATCTCGTCCCATTTGCCAGCATTTGGCTCATATCTCACTAAATCTTTTCTATTCATATACTCATCCAGATGTCTATTAAATGTTGGAATTGTACCAGCTTCCTCCACTTCCTCTGGCAGCTTATTCCATACACTCACCACCCACTGCGTAAAAGATTTACCCTGAAGGTCCCTTTTAAATCTTTCCCCTCTCACTTCAAACCTATGCTGTCCAATCTTGGACTCCCCCACTCTGGGAAAAAGACCTTAGCTACTCATCCTATTTGTGCCGTCATGATTTTATAAACTTTGATAAAGTCACTCTCAGCCTCTGACGCTCCGGGGAGAACAGCCCCAGCCTCTTCAGCTTATCCCTGGAGCTCAAAATCCTCCAACCCCGGCAACATTCTTGTAAATCTTTTTTGAACCCTTTCAAGTTTCACAACATCCTCCCCTTAACAGGGAGACCAGAACTGAACACAAATATTCCAAAAGTGGCCTAACTAATGTTCTGTACAGCCACAACATGACCTCCTAACTCCTGTGCTCATAGTACTTACCAGTAAAGACAAGCACACCAAATGCTTTCTTCACTATTCTGTCTACCTGGGACTCCACTTTCAATGAACCTGCATTCCAACATATCTTTGATCAGCAACACTCCCCAGACCCTTACCATTAGGTGTATAAGTCCTGCCTGATTTGCCTTCCAAAATGCAGCACCTCACATTTAACTAAATTAAACTCCATCAGCTGCTCCTTGGCAAATTAGCCCATTTGATCAAGGCCCCATTGTATTCTTCACTGTCCACTACACCTCCAATTTTGGTGTCATCTACAAACTTACTAACTATACCTCCTATGTTTACATCCAACAGATAGCTTTGGCAAATAGAATTAAGGAGAATCCAAAGGGTTTTTACAAATACAATAAGGACAAAAGGGTAACTAGGGAGAGAATAGGGCTCCTCCAAGATCAGCAAGGCGGCCTTTGTGTGGAGCCACAGAAAATGGGGGAGATACTAAATGAATATTTTGCATTAGTATTTACTGTGGAAAGGATATGGAAGATATAGACTGTAGGGAAATAGGTGGTGACATCTTGCAAAATGTACTTATTACAGAGGAGGAAGTGCTGGATGTCTTGAAACGGGTAAAGGTGGATAAATCCCCAGGACTTGATCAGGTGTACCTGAGAACTCTGTGGGAAGTTAGAGAAGTGATTACTGGGCCTCTTGCTGAGATATTTGTATCATCGATAGTCACAGGTGAGGTGCTGGAAGACTGGAGGTTGGCAAACGTAGTGCCACTGTTTAAGAAGGGTGGTAAAGACAGGCCAGGGAACTATAGACCGGTGAGCCTGACCTCTGTAGTGGGCAAGTTGTTGGAGGGAACCCTGAGGGACAGGATGTACATGTGTTTGGAAAGGCAAGGACTGATTCGGGATAGTCAACATGGCTTTGAGTGTGGGAAATCATGTCTCACAAACTTGATTGAGTTTTTTGAAGAAGTAACAAAGAAGATTGATGAGGGCAGAGCAGTAGATGTGATCTATATGGACTTCAATAAGGCATTCGACAAGCTTCCCCATGGGAGACTGATTAGCAAGGTTAGATCTAGCCATTTGGATACAGGACTGGCTGAAAGGTAGAAGAGAGAGGGTGGCGGTGGAGGGTTGTTTTTCAGACTGGAGGCCTGTGACCAGTGGAGTGCCACAAGGATCGGTGCTGGCCCTCTACTTTTTGTCATTTACATAAATTATTTGGATGCGAGCATAAGAGGTACAGTTATGAAGTTTGCAGATGACACCAAAATTGGAGGTGAAGTGGACAGCGAAGAGGGTTACCTCCGATTACAACAGGATGTGGACCAGATGGGCCAATGGGCTGAGAAGTGGCAGATGGAGTTTAATTCAGATAAATGCGAGGTGCTGCATTTTAGGAAAGCAAATCTTAGCAGGACTTGTACACTTAATGGTAAGGTCCTAGGGAGTGTTGCTGAACAAAGAGACCTTGGAGTGCAGGTTCATAGCTCCCTGAAAGTGGAGTCGCAGGTAGATAGGATAGTGAAGAAGGCCTTTGGTATGCTTTCCTTTATTGGACAGTGTATTGAGTACAGGAGTTGAGAGGTCATGTTGCAGCTGTAAAGGACATTGGTTAGGCCATTGTTGGAATATTGCATGCAGTTCTGGTCTCCTTCCTATCGGAAAGATGTTCTGAAACTCGAAAGGGTTCAGAAAAGATTTACAAGGATGTTGCCAGGGTTGGAGGATCTGAACTACAGGGAGAGCCTGAACACGCCGGGGCTGTATTCCCTGGAGTGTCGGAGGCTGAGCGGTGAGCTTAGAGGTTTACAAAATTATGAGGGGCATGGATAGGATAAATAGACAGTCTTTTTCCTGGGGTGGGGGAGTCCAGAACTAGAGGGCATAGGTTTAGGGTGAGAGGAGAAAGATATAAAAGAGACCTAAGGGGCAACGTTTTCGCGCAGAGAGTGGTACGTGTATGGAACGAGCTACCAAAGGATGTGGTGGAGGCTTGTACAATTGCAACATTTAAGAGGCATTTGGATAGGTATGTGAATAGGAAGAGTTTGGAGGGATATAGGCTGGGTACTGGCAGGTGGGACTCGATTAGGTTGGGATATCTGGTCGGCATGGACGGGTTGGACCGAAGGGTCTGTTTCCATGCTGTACATCTGTATGACTCTAATTGACAAAAAAACAGTGGATCTAGCACCGATCTTTGCAGCACAATGCTGGTCGCAGTCCTCCAGTTTGAAAAGAAACCCTCCACCATCACCCTCCGCCTTCTACCTTTGAGCCTGTTCTGTATCCACCTGGTTAGTTCTCCCTGTATTCCATGTGACCTAACCTAGCTGACTAATCTACCATGAGGAACCTTGTTGAATGCCTTACTGAAGTCCATATAGATCACATCTACCACCCGCTGCCTTCTTCAAAGATCTTTGTTACTTCAAAAGACTCATTCGAGTTTGTGAGACATGAATTCCCATGCACAAAGCCATGTTGACTATTCCCAGTCAGTCCTTGCTTTTTCAAATACATGTAAATCCTGTCTCTCAGAATTCCCTCCACCAACTTGCCCACCACTAATGTCAGGCTCTCCAGCCTGTAGTTCCCTGGCTTTTCTTAATCACCTTTTTTTCTTCAGTGACACCATATTAGCCACCTCACCTGTGGTTATCAACAATAGAAATGTCTCAGCCAGGAGCCCAGCAATCACTTCCCTAGCGTCCCATAGTTCTAGGGTACACCTGATCAGGTCCTGGGGATTTATCCACCTTTGTGTTTCAAGACATATAGCACTGCCTCCTCTGTAATATGGACACTTTTCAAGATGTCACTATTTATTTCTCCATCTTCCATATCCTCCCCCACAGTAAACACTGATGCAAATATTTTAGTTTCTTCCCCATTTCCTGCAGTTTCACATATTGGTGGGCTTGCTCATCTTTAAGGGGACCTGTTCTCTCCTTTGTTACGCTTTTATCCTTAATGTATTTGTAGAATCCCTTTGCCAGAGCTATCTCATGTCCCTTTTTTGCCCTCCTAATTTCCCTCTTAATTATACTCCTACTGCCTTTATATCTTCTAGGGATTCACTTGATCCCTGCTGTCTATATTGACATATCCTTTCTCCTTATTCTTGACCAAAATCTCAATTTTTACAGTCGTCCAGCATTCCCTACACCTACCAGCCTTGGCCTTCACCCTAACAGGAATATACTGTTCTGAATTCTCATTATCTTATTTTTGAAGGCTTTCCATTTTCCAGCCATCCCTTTACCTGCGAACATCTGCCCCCAATCAGTTTTTGAAAGTCCTTCCCAAATACCGTCAAAATTGGCCTTCCTCCAATTTAAATTTTAAATTCTGTCTATCCTTTTGCATCGCTATTATAAAACTAATAGAATTATGGTCACTGGCCCCAAAGTGCTCCCCTATTTGCACCTCCGTCATCTGCCCTGTCTTATTTCCCAAGAGCAGGTCAGGTTTTGCACCTTCTATTGTAGGCACATCCATATACTGATTCAGAATTTTCTTGTACACATTTACAAATTCCTTTCCATCCAAAGCCTTAATACTATGGCAGTACCAGTCTACGTTTGGAAAGTTAAAATCCCCTACCATAGCCACTCTATTATTCTTACAGATAACTGAGATCTCCTTAGAAATTTGTTTCTCAATTTCCCTCTGACTGTTGGGGAGGGGTCTATAGTATAATCCCAATAATGCAATCATCCCTTCATTTCTCAGTTCCACCCAAATAACTTCCCTACACGTGTTCCCAAGAATATCCTCCCTAAGTACAGTTGTAATGTTATCCGGAATCAAAAATCCTATGCCCTGGAATATTTTGATGCCAGTCCTGTCTATTCCTGAGCAATGTCTCTGTAATTGCTATGATATCCCAGTCCCATATTCCCAAACCATGCTCTGAGTTCATCTGCCTTCCCTGTTAGGTGTCTTGCATTGAAATAAAGGCAATTTAATTTATCAGTCCTACCTGTTTCTCTGCTTTGTTCCTGCCTACCCTGACTCTTGACTCGCTCCTTTTCCCAGCTGCACAGGCTCAGACTGATCTCTTTTCTCACTGTCTCCCTGGTTACCAACACCCACCTGCCCCCACACACCCCACTACTAGTTTAAAACCTCCAACACAGCCCTACCAAATCTCCCCGCCACTAAATAGTCCCCTTCCAATTCAGGTGTAATCCATTCTCCTTATACGAGTCATTTCTACCCCAGGAGAATTTCCAATGATCCAAAAATGTGAACCCTTCTCCCCTGCACTAGTTCCTCGGCTGCACATTCATTTGCATTATCCTCCTATTCCTACCCTCACTAGCTTGCAGCACCAGCTATTACTACCCTTAAGGATCTACTTTTTAGATTCCTGCCTAAATTTCTATATTCTCTGTGCAGAATCTCGCCCTTTTCTCTTCCTATGTTGTCAGTTCCACTGTGTACAACGACCTCCTGCTGGACCCTCTCCCCTTTGAGAATACTCTGCACCCTGTCCGAGATAATCTTGATCCTGACACCAGGGAGGCAATACACTATTCTGATGCCTTTTGTCAGCCGTAGAATAGTCTGTCTGTGCCTCTGACTAGAGAGTCCCCCATCACAATCGATCCTTGGAACCTGACATAACCCTCATTACAGTAGAGCCACTCTTGGTACAGGAAACCAGGATGTCTGTGCTACATTTCCCTGAGAGAGCATCATTCCCTACATTTTCCAAAACTGCATACACGCTTGAGATTTCTGATGACTCCAGAATAATGGAGCTTAATTTCCAGCACACTACCCAGTGAGTTGTGAAAAGGTTCATGTAATGTATTGTTCATTCAGATGGTTGTGCAGGAGGAAATACGTTTTAAATAATGTCGTGGTAGTTAAATTTATTTTTTAAAATTTTCAAGCACATTGCAATTTTATTTGCATCTCAAAATGAGTGCTACATGCCACTTCCAGTATTTATTGCTGCATATTCCTCCATTACTGAAGACATTTGAGACTATGGTTTATTTGTTATACATTTCAAATTAATATAGTTTCTTCCTTGCCTCTCAGCTGTATAGATTCATGGTTTGAAGTGAACAGATCATGTCCAGAACACCCTTCGGATTGACCTCTCCTGGCTTGCAGCTGCTTATGGCCTTCTGTTAAAAGGTAAGAAGAGACATTTGTAAATTAAACTTCAGTGCACTGTGATAACGTGTCAAAAAAACTCTTCAGGTTGCTCATTATTTTCCCAGAGAACTTAAACAGTTTCCTGAAGGTGAAGTTTGAGTAGGCTAGGAAAGTGCTGGTTTGTATTATGCATGACATGAAATTAGTTGTGATGGGCAAATTGTGAAGAAAAAAAACCAGTCAACTTGTCAACAGTCCAACATTTCCATAGCTGGAAATTGAGTTCATCTCCTTGATTCACACTGGTGGTTCTTTAAACGACATTTTGAGGGAAAGTACTAGTGTGTACTAGCCTCCACCACTTTCTCTGGCAGCTCGTTCCATACGCACATCAATCCCACGTGAAAAAGTTGCCCTTAGGTCCTTTTAAATCTTTCTCCTCTCACCTTAAAGCCTTCCACAGGCCAGTGCAACATTGAGGGTCAAACGGCCTATACTGTACTGTTATGTTCTCTGTTCTGTACCCTCTCGTCTTGGACTCCTCCACCCCAGGGAAAAAACCTTGTTTATTTACAGTATCCATGCCCCTCCATAAAGTCACCCCTCAGCCTGCGATGCTTCAGGGAAAATGGCCGCAGTCTATTCAGCCTCTCCCTATAGCTCAAACCCTCCAACCCTGGCAGCATCCTTGTAAATCTTTTCTGAACCCTTTCAAATTTCAAACCATCTTTCCTATAGCAGGAAGTAGAATTGCACACAGTATTCCAATAACGACCTAACCAATGTCATGCATAGCCGCAACATGACCTCCCAACTCTTATACTCAGTACACTGACCAAAAAAGGCAAGCATACAAAACACCTTCTTCATTATCTTGTCTACCTATTACTCCACTTTCAAGGAACTATGAAGCTGCACTCCAAGGATTTTTTGTTCAGCAATGCTCCCCAAGACCTTATCATTAATTGTACAAGTCCTGCCCTGATTTGCCTTTCCAAAATGCAGTATCTCACATTTATCAAAATTAAACTCCATCTGCCACTCTAAGGATTCTCTCTCATCTGAGCTAGTACCACCAAGGCTGTAAGACAAATATAAAAGTGCTTGAGCTACTCGTAAAATATGTCGAAAAGTATGTCAAATCCCCCACAATGTGGAGTTGCTGGAATTGGACTACTGTGGTCAAAATCAGAAGTCATACAGCACCAGATTATAGTCCAGCAGGTTTATTTGAAATCAGAAGCTTTTGGGGCAGTCCTCCTTTTGTTAGGACTTCACCTGACAAAGGGGCAATGCTTATAAAGCTTTGATTTCATATAAACCTGTTGGACTATAACCTGGTGTTGTGTGACTTCTGACTAAATCCCCCATAGTCAGTCTCAAACTGTCCCTACTCTGCTGTGTTTACCCTGCCGTCAGCCAAATACGACTTGAATTTGTGTTAACAAATGGCACTGCCAGTGTTGCACAAATAAAAGTGCAGAAAGGTGCATTACCATCAAGAGATCAAGATTACAATGCATAGCATCATTCTCCCAGTGAGAAAACAAGATATTGTGATATGCAAAATGTTGGTCTGTGGACTGACACAAATCTGATCTCAACTTAAATACCATTTGTTTGCAAGTTGTTGTCGTTAAATTGTTTTATTCTTGTTGAATTCCACAATAAGAGGCAACCCTGTGGTATGAAAGGACAATGAAATGTTGCCGGAACTGAAGAGTTTAAGTTGTAAGGAGAGGCTGGATAAGAATTCGAATCCCTACAGTGTGGAAACAGGCCCTTCGGCCCAACAAAGTCCACACAAACCTCTGAAGAGGAACCCACTCTGGCCCATCCCTCTACCTATATTTACCCCTGACTAATTCACCTAACCTACACATCCCTGAACCCTAGGGCAATTCAGCATGGTCAATTGACCTAACCTGCACATCTTTGGATTGTGGGAGGAAACCAGAGCACGGAGAAAACATGCAAACTCATCACAGATAGTTTCCCGAGGCTGGAATCGAACCTGGGTCCGGGGTGCTATGAGGCAGTAGTGTGAACCATTGAGCCACTGTGCCGCCCAAATAGGAATAGCTGGGACTTTTTTCACTGGAGCATAGGTAGTTAAGGGGTGACGTTATAGGTGTTTATAAAATCATGAGGGGCATAGATAAGGTGAATAGCAAAGGTCTTTTCCTTAGGGTAGGGGAGTTCAGAATTACAGGGCAAAATTTAAAGGTGAGAGGAGAAAGATTTAAAAGGGAGCTGAGGGTCAAATTTTTCTCATAGTGTTCGTATGTGAAATGAACTGCTAGAGGAAGTGGAATATGCAGATATAATTACAACATTTGAAAGGCATTTGGGTAGGTACATGAATAGGAAAGATTTAGAGGGTGATGGGCCAAACACAGTAAGTCGGACTAATCTAGTTTGGAAAACTTGGTTAACATGGATGAGTTGGACTGAAAGGTCTGTTTCCATGCGGTATGACTTGATGAAGTGACATCCAAAAAAGGGAGTTGCATTAATCAGGCTTGAGTTCCAGTTTTATTAACTTCAGTCTGAGAAACTGTGCCCTAAAAGTGCTTACAGAATAGGGCAGCAGAATGAAATGTTTAGACTGTGGCATAACTTAAACATGCAATCCCTTAACTGTGCCTTGAGTTATGTATTTTTCTAACTGATCACAGAATGTGGATGGTGGGGAATGATGGTTGTTAGGTACCCCCTAGTGCTGTTAGAACATAGAACATTACAGCACAGTACAGGCCCTTCAGCCCTCGATGTTGTGCCCACCTGTGGAACCAATCTGAAGCCTATCTATCCTATTTCACTTTCATCCATATGTTTATCCAATGTCTATTTAAATGCCCTTCAATTTGGAGAGTCTACTACTGTTGCAGGCAGGGCATTCCACACCCCTACTACTGAGTAAAGAAACTACCTCTGACATCTGTCCTGTATCTATCACCCCTCAATTTAAAGCTATGTCTCCTCATGCTAGCCATTATCATCTGAGGTAAAAGTCTCTCACTGTCAACCTTATCTAACCCTCTGATTATCTCATATGTCTCAATTAAATCATCTCTCAACCTTCTTCTCTCAAACGGAATTAGCCTCAAGTCCCTCAGCCTTTCCTCAGAAGACCTTCCCTCCACACGAGACAACATCCTGGTAAATCTCCTCTGAACCCTTTCCAAAGCTTCTACATCTTTCCTATGATGCGGTGACCAGAACTGTATGCAATACTCCCAAGTGCGGCTGCACCAGAGTTTTGTACAGCTGCAACGTGACCTCGTGGCTACAAAACTCAATCCCTCTACTAACACAAGCTAACACACAGTATGTCTCTTTAACAGCCCTATCAACCTAGGTGGCAACTTTCAGGGATCTATGTACATGGACAGTGAGATCTCTCTGCTCATCCATCTGCCTGAATGGGTAGGGAGTTCCAGGACTTTGATCTGGTTAAATGAAGGAACAGTGAGATGCATGATTTGAAGAGGAAATTGCAGGTGGTGTTACCATGTATCTGCTGCCCCTGTCCTCCAGGATGGTAGAGGTCCTGGGTTTGGAAGGTGCTGACAAAAGGGACTTGAGTTAATGGATTGCATCTTATAGATGGTAGACACTGCTACCACTGTGTACTGGGAAAGGGAGTGAATGCTAAAGGTCTTGGATGGGATGCCAATCAATTGGGCTGTTTTGTCCTGGATAGTGTCAAGTTTCTTGAGTGTTATTGGTGTTGCACCCATTCAGGAGAGTATTTCAGTCTAACTTAACTCTTGTAGACTGAGGGCAGGCACCACCTCTTGAACTGTCCTTACCGATACATTTTCCTTCCCACTTGTCCGGTCCTACCTGTCACCATCACCCCCCCCACCTGCATCTACCTATTGCGTTCCCAGCTACCTTCCCCCACCCCAGCCCCCCACCCTTCTATTTATCTCTCAACCCCTCTCCTCTTCCCCATATTTCTGATGAAGGACTTATCCCCAAAATGTCAATTCTCCTGCTCCTTGGATGCTGCCTGCCTTGCTGTGCTTTTCTAATGCCACATTCTCGACACTGGTGAGATGGAAGGTGAGTTACCCACCACAGAATTCCTAGCCTCTTACCTATTCTTGTTGCCACAAATCAAGAGGTATCTGGTTAATGGTAACCCCAAGATGTTGATAGTGGGTGATTCAGTGGTACTGTCCAGAGGAGATGATTAGATTCTGTCTTGCTGAGGACGTTGGAGCCTGACACTTGTGTGGTAAGACTGTTAGTGAAACTTGTCAGTCCAAGCATAGATATTGTTGTACTTCAGTAGCTGAACATTGTGCCCTCAGCCTGACTTCTGACCTTATGATGATCATTGATGAAGCAACTGAAGATGTTTAACTCTAAAGCACTATCCTGAAAAACTCCTGCAGAGTTGCCCTGGAGCTGAGGTGACTGACCTCCAACAACCATAGTCATTTTTCTTTGTGCTTGGTATGATATCAAAAGTAGATTGATATGACAATAATTGGTTGTGTTGTTTTGGACTGTCTCTCCATGGCCCGGTCAGCCACATAGGATAGTAAGGAACTCAACTGATATTTCTTCAAGACTGGGAAATCCAAAACTCACCTCCCCTGTGTGAGCTGCAATTTATCCAGCTTAATAAGAGGCCGCCTATGATGCCAGATAAAAGATCCAAGCCAACTGCAAAGCCTCCATAGTGCTTGCCTTGGCAGCATCAAAGGGAGCATTCACATGGGATATAATAAACGAGGAACAACATTTATTTTGACCAGAGCTATTCTTACCCAACCAAGATATTGGAAGATCCTCCCAGCGCCGAAGGTCCTGCCTTATCTTCTCTTGCAACTGCACATAATTAGTGTTATATAATTGATCGAAGACCAGGGTGATAAAAATGCCTAAATACAGGAAACCTCCCTTTATTACCTGGCTAGGTAACATCATCAGTGGTGATCTCCAAGTAAAGCGAAGCTGTTGTCTCCTGCTTTCTATTTATATTTCAGAAATGACAGCCAGACTAGTAAGACCCCTCAGAATCCTAGTAGCACACAAACCCACCAATACTCTCAAACAAACTTAAAAGACCCAGTACAACCCATGGACAAAACCAACATCATCTACAAGATTCCATGCAAGGACTGCCACAAACACTACGTAGGATAAACAGGAAGAAAGTTAGCCACCAGGATACACGAACACCAGCTACCCACAAAAAGACACGACCCTCTCTCCCGCGTAGCCCTACACATGGATGAGAAAAACCACCAATTCGACTGGGACAACACATCTATCCTGGGACAGGCTAAGCAAAGACATGCCAGAGAATTCCGAGAGGCCTGGCACTCCAACCACAATGCCATAAACAAACACATAGATCTAGATACCAACAATCAACCCCTCAGAAAACGAACAGGAAATGACATCACCACAAACCCCAGGAACCCCATCCAGGACAAACATATAAATAGAAAGCAGGAGACAACAGCTTCGCTTCACTTGGAGGTCGCCACTGATGATGTTACCTAGCCAGGTAATGAAACATCTGGATATCAAACCTACAGCTCAGCGAGCAAAGCTACACCCTAAACTCTTCTAATGTTGGTGGACCTACAGCGCTTGATAAAACCTGTCTGATCCTCCTTTTACAATGAAAGGCAATACCCTCTCTAGCCTTAATGCCAATATTTTCGACAGAATTTTATAATCCACGTTAAGTAATGATATGGGCCTGTACGAAGTGCAATCCTCTGGGGCTTTTCCTTTCTTAAGAATAAGAGAAATATTTGCTTCTCTCAAAGAAGATGGGAGGCAGTTCTGACTGTATGGGTAATTGTACGTATCCAGGAGTGGCCCAACTAGTATGTCTATAAATTCCTTATAAAACTCACTTTGAAATCCATTTGGACCAGGCACTTTACCACTCTGGAGCAGCCTCACCACCACCTGTATTTCCTGAATTGTCAGGGGGGGCATTCAGAAAGGACACCTGCTTTGAAGTTACACCCAGAAGGTCCAGCTCCTTTTTTTAAACAAAAAAGGATTCCATCTTCATCAATCTGTCCTCACAGCCCTCTGACCGGTACAGCTCAAGAGTAAAATTTCCTAAATCCTGCATTAATCTTTTTGGCATTGCCCGTAAGAGTACCAGCACACACTCTGATGGATGTGATTGGGGGCATTCTTCTTTCTGGCCAAGTACACTAGATATCTACCTGGTTTATCACCATACTCTCAAATAATCTCTGTTTAGCCGCTTCCAGCTCGCAGAGTAAGAAATAATCAAACCCCATGCATAGGACTTGGCAGTCTCCCAAAGCTGCAATGGATTACTGGCCATACCCAATTTAATGTCCCAAAAGATTTTAAATTCCCACGAAAAATACTCTGTAACCGTGCTATCTTTCTGAAGGAAAGAGTCCATGCGCTAGTGCCGCGAGCCTATCCCGTTACCACCGGCCTTGACCTCCATGTACACTGCCACCTGATTGGAAACAGCTATGTTTCCTATTCTGCCAGACAGCACCGAATTCAGAAAGGTCAATGGGACACAAAAACATGTTAATTCTAGTATAGCTCTTAATGTGGATTAGAAAAAAAGATGAAATCCCTACCTTTGGGTGAGGACATCTCCACACATCCACCAACCCCAACTCCCTGTTCAGGTCCACCAACTGCCTGGATTGTGGGGATATACCTGCAAGACCCCTAGGCATTCTGTCCACTTCAGGGTTAATAATACGATTAAAGTCTCCCCTGTTATTGTATCATGTGCCCCAAGGGCTATCAACCTGGAAAGTGTATCGTTAAAACTTTAAGGGGGTGCACCGGGAGGGGGAGGGGGGGGGACAGTATACATTCAAAATCCCATATTCCTCACGATGTATTAAAGCTTTAAGAATGATAAATCATCCACATTCATCCTTGATTTGGCCTAACATTTGAAATGGGATATTCTTCTGAATAAGAATAGCATTTGAATTAAAGGATGAGAAAAACACCTGGCCGAACCCTCCCTGTTGTAACTTCAAATGCTCATTATCGGTTAAATGTGTTTCTTACTTCAAGGCTACATCGACCTTCTCTTTTCTAAGGCTTGACAGTATATTTTTTCTCTTAATTGGTGAATGGCTCCCATTAACATTCCAAGTACATCATTTAAACGAATGGTTAGCCATGACCATTCAAAACAGTCCGTGAACCCCCCGGGAGGAAGAACACATTTCATAGTGCGCTGAGTGAAAACCATAAACAGTTCGTGTAAATTTAAATATACAAATTCCAAAACTACCAAATCAATACTTCTAACAGCTACTTCTACAACATACCAACATATTTAAAACAAATGAAAGGAGACTTTTCCCCTGTCTACAGGGGGCCACTCATGCCACCCATTAATTCCTCCATGATTCCTTCTAATTGAAGCCATGCCCTGCCCCAGACAACACAAAGTAAGGGAAAAAACATGCAAACATCTATAGCACGAAAGTTAAAAGTGGGCACTCAACCTGTCCCCTCCATACTGAAATCCTAGGCAATCCTGGTAGAACAAAAATATATAACCTCTCCCCGCTTCCTCCAACAAAAGAAAAACAAAAGGAAATAATTTTTAAAAAACAGGAAAACAAAGGATGACAGGAAGGAAGAGAGAAGGGAGAGGAGAGAGAAAAAGAAGCAAAAAGGAAACTATTGTGACCCCGACATATATTAAAAAAATCAAGACCGCCCCCCCCCCCCAACAACCAGGTAAACCATGCAAATTACAGAGAAGAAAACAGAATAAACATAATTGTCCAAATAATTCAAGCCAGTCAGTCTATTTTAAAACATCCAAGAAGTCTTTTGCCTTTTCCGGTTCAAAATTGAACACTGACAATCTGTAGCTAAAACGTAGCATTGCCGGATATCTAACAGAATACTGGATATTTAAGTCCCTCAGCCTCCTTTTTACCTCATTGAAGGCCTTCCACTTCCGGATCACGGTCAGCGAGAAGTCTTGGAAAAACATAATTCATGATCCCTTGTATATGAGAACCTGAGGATCCTTCCCAGTCTCTAGAGGCTTCCAGCCCCATTAGCTTGAGTCGCACTAGGAGTGGGTGAGGGCGCTGGTCCGAACCAGACCTGCGCACTGCAACCCTGTAGGCCCACTCGACCTGCACCCGGCCTGCCCCGACTTACAGTTTCAAAAACTGTGGGAGCCATTGCTCCAAGAAGTTGACCAGCTGACCTTCCTCCTCAATTTTCGAGGTCGTCGACCTGCTCCTCCAAGGCCCATATCCGCCATTCCAAGACCTGTGCCCGACCCGCCACAGTTTCGGAGGCCGCGACCCATTGCTCCACCTCCCCGACACGCTGCCCGTGATGCTGGATCTCCTGGTCGTGCTTCTGCAGCATGACCGAGATCGGTTCAAGCCTGGCCTGGGTCTCCTCCATCGACGAATCAATCTTCTCTGAGTTTCACAAACTCCAAGATCAGGCTGTGCTCCATAGGTAGGTCCACTGGGCTGATTGCAGAGGCTGACGCTGCGACCACCGGCGCATCCATTGGTGTGGGGGTTTCCCTGCTTGTGTTCCCTTCCCTAATTTTAAACTAACATAGGACAGTTCTAGGGATCAAAAATAAGTATTTCTCCCACATTAGGTGAAGGGCAGGTCGTGCCTCACAAACCTTATTGAATTCTTTGAAAAGGTGACGAAGGAGGTTGATGAGGGGAAAGCGGTAGATGTGGTATATATGGATTTTAGTAAGGCGTTTGATAAGGTTCCCCATGGTAGGCTACTGCAGAAAATACGGAGATATGGCATTGAGGGTGAGTTGGAGGTTTGGATTAGGAATTGGCTGGATGGAAGAAGACAGAGGGTAGTAGTTGATGGCAAAGTTTCTTCATGGAGTGCCGTCACTAGCGGTGTTCCGCAAGGATCTGTTTTGGGACCATTGCTGTTTGTCATTTTTATAAATGACCTGGAAGAGGGGTTAGAAGGTTGGGTGAGCAAGTTTGCGGATGATACGAAAGTCGGAGGAGTTGTTGACAGTGAGGAAGGATGTGGCAGGTTACAGCAGGATATAGAGAAGCTGCAGAGCTGGGCAGAAAGGTGGCAAATGGAATTCAATGTAGCTAAGTGTGAGGTGATTCACTTTGGGAAGAATAACAAAAAGATGGGGTACTGGGCTAATGGTCTGTTTTAAAAAATTCTCAAGGTCAAGGACCAGGCTCGCAGGAAAGTAGTCTGACACAGAACAAACAGCCAAGAGGCGAGTCTGCTAGAATATAAGTGTTTTATTCCCCGCAGCGTCGCCACAACCAGGTCTCGTACTTACAACGGGTCTGGTTTATACTCACTCTACGTGTTACCGGAACTGGGAGCCGTCAGTTCTCGTAGAGCGGTTGCCAACAACCCACGCTCGGCGGTTAAACGCAACCCCGGAGCAGACTCACCGAACTGGAGACTTTTCCAGCTGATATACTCTTTTCCAGATATAAACATTCATGTGAACAGCAGAGCAAGGCTAAAAAACACATTCCATTCTGGTTACATACAGATAAGAAGATTCACACGGGGAGGTGTGTAATAAGATTCACACGGGACTAAGCAACACCTCCATTCCGGTTAGATTCACACATGTATTGGGACTCAATTTTAACCCTTTCACCACATTCCACTGCTTGGCCCAATACATGTGTTACATTATGAGCACACATGTATTGGGACACACCACATTCCACTGCTTGGCCCAATACATGTGTTACATTATGCCCATATGTATTCTTTCTAACAAGCGCCTACGTACACGCCAAATATACAAGCAAGTCAGGACATTACAGCATGTTAAAATCACCAGGACCGCTACCAGGATCGACAAGGGTGGGAACAGGAATGTCCCCGCAGTGGAGGACATACCACTCAATATGTCCCACCAATGATGAGCTGACTCCACGTCCACTACACGGGCAGCATGTACTACCTCCTGTCCATGTATAAAGGTAGACACCGTAACCTTGGTGACATTGGTTTGATGCTTTCGTAATATCTGCTTAAGTTCCTCGGATCGGTCCAATGCTCGCTTAAACCGATCCAGGGAAATGTTCCAAGGATTCATCAGCACTTTCCACTGCACCTTGGTAACGTGGCGAGCACTGCTATAAGTGGTCAACAGATAGGTCTGATTCTGCCAGTGCCACTGATAGACATTTGAGAGGCATCCCGATAGGATGTGGATTATCGGTAGCCACACAGAGCGTGTGTGGCCCAATCTGCCACATCATGTCCCTTGGAGTTTCAACAGTCCATTCGCACAGGGCCGTTCCCTTAGTCAAGCAAGGGTCCCGATACCTGTCCATCAGTAGGCAAGTTTTCCCCTGATCAGTCTGTTCACAAGCGGACAGATCATAGGTAATATTGGTATCTGGGCTAAACCACTGTCCCCTTGTCTTCAGAAAATAATATCCAGAAGATGTAATCACTGGTAATACATAATATCGACAGACCGTAACAGTGTGGGTTACATTCATGGTAACAAAGTATCCGTTACACATAGTTGCGTTACACCATGGATGGGTTATCATCCACAATTTCTCAGATACATTCCATATTCCCCTCCACGCTTGTACATTGGGGGATGTTACCACACGCAAAAAGCGTTCTTTCTGTATTTGAGCATGCAACATTTGAATATGACAGGCAGTCCAATTTAACTGAGCCGTAATGTTCTCAAACAGTTCCTGAGTGGCACCCCAGACATCCAGTTCCCATTGCAGAGATCGTATCATTATTTCAGCTGTCTCTCCTTGAGTCATCATTACGGATGGCATCCACCTTCCAATAGTATGTAGTCCTTGTGAGGTGGCCTGTCCCGTGTTAGATAATTTAGTACGGGTTACCTCAGAGTCAATAGCATTTGAGATACCCATGACAGTTCCTGCACCTCCCAGTAGAGTGTCATACCATGCACGCCGCCTCCTCTTATGTTGGCATTCTGGGATAGCCGGCAGCCGCACCTGCCAGTGAACATCAGTGTGCAGTACTGCCTGGGCCATCTGCTGACAAGTTGACATAATGGGAGCCAACTGTGTGCGGTGTGCGTCAGAGACGTTAGGGCGCACCAAGATCAGCCATAACATTCGAGTCCGGTTTTGAATAACTGTTCCATTGCTGATCCAGATGTCCTCATCTCCAGTCGTGATGTTCCATCGTGTCCCGTTTGAGCTTTCACATTCACGAGCGGTTATATTCCAATGACACATATTCACCGTTGCATTCAACATCAATGTACAGTTAGGGGTTATCAAAGTTACATTTCTCCCCTTATAACATCGTACACAAGTATACATTTGACAATCACTCGTGAGATCTAAAATTGCACACCATTGATTTGCCGCGCACTTAAAATCATCTTGCTGTCGTTCCTCACTACTAATTTTCCAACCTACATTTTGTTTCGATAAGGGTACCAACGACTGAGCTGGCACACTCCTCCAGACTGATTCCCCAGGATACATAATGGTGACCAGACTGTCTTTTCCTTGGGCTATGATCTCTGCCGGTTTGGGGGGACCAGTTGTCTGGCGTACCCATACCTTGGCACCCTTAGTGTCAGTAGACCCAAATCCCCCCGTCCCACGCTCAGTAACCTTAACGGGAGCTCCCGTCTCTTCCACCATTGTGAGGTTACATGGTTTAATAACTAATTGTGCTATTCTGTCTCCCTTCTGTATCACATAAGGTCCAGATGTAATGTTGACCAGGACTACTCCCAATTCCCCTTGGTAGTCCGCGTCAATTACTCCTGCCATTACATCAATCCCCTTTAGTGACAATCCCGATCGCGGGAGGATATGCCCATAGGTCCCAGGGGGACAAATCAATCCTAATCCGGTCTTAATCACCGTAGGTTTTTGTTGGACCAAAGTCTGTGTAGTTAACGCTCGTAAGTCCAGTCCAGCCGACATGACTACCATATGCACTGCTTTTAATTCTGCCCACTGACTACTTTTTCCCTCCCCTAATTCTTCTAGGGTAGTGCCTTGTTTTGGGTTAAAGGCGGCAGCTTTCCATCTACGCTGTCCCGCTTTCCATTGGGCTGACCCATCTACGAACCAAGCCGTGGCTTGTTCATCCGGGGTCAGTTCATCATACCGTTTTCCCATCTTAACGGGTGATTCCTTGTATTCAATCACCTCAAACCGTTTTACCCCTTCCTCAGGGGTCTCCGCCACTTGCTCATGTAGGACTGACACTCCTTTCTGTCCAGTCCGCACTCTCTCCGACACATACCATTTCCATTTAATGATGCTGCTCTCTTGGGCAGTTCCTATTCGGTGGGTAGTGGGGTCACTAAGTACCCACGGAAGAATAGGGATAGCTGTTCTCATGATCACTTCATGTCCAATGGTCAGGGCTTCGGTTTCCACCAAGCCCCAGTAGCATGCTAATAACTGTTTCTCAAAGGGGGTATACCGTTCCCCTGCCGGGGGTAATTTTCGGGACCAAAATCCCAATGGCTTACGGGTTCTTCCCTGTTTTTGCCATAAGCTCCAATTGGCATAATCCCCCTGTGCTGAGACTTGCAGTTCTACAGGTCCTGACTGTATCTTTCCCAAGGATACAGCTTGCTGTATCGCTTGCTTGGCCATTTCAAATGCAGTTTGATGGACCTCCGTCCATCCGAACGCTGCCTTTTTCCTCGTAACTCGATACAAAGGTTTTAAAATTTGTCCTAAATGGGGAATATGCTGTCTCCAGAATCCGAATAACCCAATAAATTGCTGCACGTCCTTCTGGGTGTGAGGGACGGCAAAGACCTGAATCTTATTTTTAGCTTTCGCAGTGATTTCCCTTTCCCCCTTGTTCCACACGATTCCTAAGAATTTTACCGTTTGTGAGGGACCCTGGATTTTGGCTGGGTTGATCTCCCACCCATATCCTCGCATATGTTGAACCAGTTGGTCCAGCAATTCCTGAACCTGCTTCTGACTTGTCCCCTGTATCATCATATCGTCAATATAGTGCGAGATCATCACTTCGTCAGGCACTTTAAAGGCAGCCAAGTGTTCTGCAACTATCCGGTGGCAGATAGTAGGGCTATGCAGATATCCTTGGGGCAATCGCGTGAACGTGAATTGTCTACCCTCCCAAGTGAATGCGAACTGTTCCTGCCTATCTTCGGGAATAGGAATTGTGAAGAAGGCATTAGCCAAATCAATTACTCCGTACCACACCCCTGGATGATGTTGGATTCGTCCTATAATAGTGACGGCATCCGGGACCGCTGCCGTCAAGGCCGGAGTGTGACGGTTTAGTTGCCGATAATCTGCCGTCATCCGCCATGACCCATCGGCTTTATGTACGGGCCATAAGGGGTTATTCCACGCTGTGGTGCATGTCCTAAGCACTCCCGCTTCCAAATAATCCTTAATTGTGGCGGATATTTCTTTATGTCCGCCGGGAATCCTATACTGTCTAAGACTTATTACGCGATCGGCGATCGGGATGGGGAAGGGGTCCATTTTAACCTTTCCCACTAACACCGTCCTACAGCGCAAAGCCATTTTCGTGATTCCAAATTCAAACTTCCCTTGTTGGAGGTGAAGTGTTAAACCGGCCAGAATGTCCATTCCCAGGATCCATTCTCTAACTGGTGTAATGATAATTGAATAAGTTTTAATGGGCATTGTACCTATCTTTAGGGGCAATTGTACTGTTTTTCCTTCAATCAGATTACCTCCCAGCCCAACCAGCGTGACTGGGGTTCCTTTAAACTTATGGGGCGTCCCATAGATTAAGGTGGCCTCCGCCCCTGTGTCCACTAGAGCCATAACGGTTTGGACGGATTTGCGAATGTCGTCTGCTGACCATTGGCTCGTTCGTGGGCAAACCCTTGGGGCTTGGCCCGATTCCTATTGTTCCTCCCATTCATCTTCCCCAGACAGCACTGGGTAAAGACGTTTGCCTCGCCCTTCTTTGTTCTTGCCTTTCTTACTAGGTTTCCGGCCACGCCTATCCACTTTATAACACTCTCGGAGGGGAGGCCGTACCTCCTCCTCCTCCTCGTCCTCCGAGGATTCCCACCGCTGGGAAGTGGAAGTTCTACCCCTTCGAGGCTCATTAACAACCGGACCCCGTGTCTGACATTTTTGTGTTAGTAATTCCACTAGGTCTTCCATAGTGGGTCGGGACTCTGTCTCTACCCGGGACACCTTCAGTCCCTTTCGTCTGCATAAGTCTTTTAATTCCGGTGTAGGTAGGCCATCAATCTCCGATGCTGGGACCTGCGCCCGTATCAAAGCTTGCCACAAAGCACGCCGTGAGGGGCCTTGGTTACTTCCTTGATTAGGGTTTACTTTTCCCCCTGCCCGAGCCTCAGGGCGACGCCCCTCCGTGCCCCCCTGAGAAGCACGGGTTGTGGGTCCCCAATCCCCCAAACCACCCATCTCCCTCATCATACTACGGGCATCTCCTAGGGTTTCTCCCCGTCCACTCAACATTATGGTTAATAACAGTGGTTTAGAATGGGGGGGGGCAGTCTTCACTAGGTGGTCTCTAGTCTGTCTACTAACATTTGTGTTATCTACCTCGTCCAGCACTCCCAGCAACAGGGCATCCCGCACACACAAACGGGTTAGCCTCTGAACCCCTTCCTTAATTGTTGTCCAAGTTCCTTCCAAGGGGGGCCAATCGGACGGGAAGGGATACTGTTCGGCCACTGCCCTGGCATACATCCCAAATAAGGTCCCCATACTGCGATCTATTACCATATCCTTGGCTTGTCTGCGGTACCCCAGGTCTATGGCAGCATCCTTTGCTAATCCACCAAACTTGGGAGCATCCTGATAGTCTACCTGCACTTGTTGCCCCCCTTCCTCGAGGAGCCGAATTAGCCATAGCTCTAACGGCTCCCCAGGATTACGTCGGGTTTTCTGGGTGATAAACAGCACCTCATCGGTAGTGAAGTCTTCCGTTAATTCAGAGAATTCTGCAGGAGGCTGAGCCCGCAGTAATTCATGCATAATTGCCTCCCCTTGTTCATTCCGTATAGGGTTTCCTTCCTCATCTAACATTACCTCCCGTTGCACTGGGAGACGTCTCTGAACCTGCTTTCTCCTAACCACTGGTTTAGCTTGGAGTACGGGTGGGTCCTCTTCGTACTGATCATCTGAATCTCCCCAAATGTTCCCATCCCAATGATCGATATCCCACCGATCCCCGTTATTTAACTGGGCTACAAACGCCCGTACTTGTACCGGGTCCGGGGTTCGAGGGACCTTCCTTTTCTCTTTCCGTTTCTTAGCAGACAGATACATAATAGTTCGTCCTGCTAGTTCAGTTAATGCTGTCAATTCAGCTTTTAACTTCATAATTTCCTGCCTCAACATAGAGGCATCTCCCGAACTGAGTCCCTGCTCATGTTTCAGGAGGGCTAATTCTGCTTCAGCTTTTTGGCGCTTGTCTGACTGTTGTCTACAAGCCGCCGCACAGGCCCACATCCTCCACTGTACCCCAGGCAAGGGGTTCTTCGGCAGGACTGGGATCCTCTCAAGGGTGGACAGCAGCGACCCTGGGGTTCCTACGCCCTCGGCCTCCCAGTTCTCCGGTCGCCCCCCACCATTTCTCAAACAAACTGCCACGCCATGCCACGGTCCATGCCATCCCGGGACGGTCGGGACCTCCACAGTTTGTTCCTCTGGTTTCTTAGCCTTTTTCCAAAACATTGTTCTGTATCAAAATCTTTCCTCAATCGCGATTGATCCTGCCGGCTACGCCAAAATGTTTTAAAAAATTCTCAAGGTCAAGGACCAGGCTCGCAGGAAAGTAGTCTGACACAGAACAAACAGCCAAGAGGCGAGTCTGCTAGAATATAAGTGTTTTATTCCCCGCAGCGTCGCCACAACCAGGTCTCGTACTTACAACGGGTCTGGTTTATACTCACTCTACGTGTTACCGGAACTGGGAGCCGTCAGTTCTCGTAGAGCGGTTGCCAACAACCCACGCTCGGCGGTTAAACGCAACCCCGGAGCAGACTCACCGAACTGGAGACTTTTCCAGCTGATATACTCTTTTCCAGATATAAACATTCATGTGAACAGCAGAGCAAGGCTAAAAAACACATTCCATTCTGGTTACATACAGATAAGAAGATTCACACGGGGAGGTGTGTAATAAGATTCACACGGGACTAAGCAACACCTCCATTCCGGTTAGATTCACACATGTATTGGGACACAATTTTAACCCTTTCACCACATGGTCGGATACTTGGTAGTGTGGATGAGCAGAGGGATCTTGGTGTCCATGTACACAGATCTCTGAAAGTTGCCACCCAGGTAAATAGTGCGGTGAGGAAGGCATATGGCGTACTGGCTTTTATTGGTAGAGGAATTGAGTTCCGGAGTCCTGAGGTCATGATGCAGTTGTATAAGACTCTGGTGCGGCCGCATCTGGAATATTGTGTGCAGTTTTGGTCGCCATACTATAGGAAGGATGTGGAGGCACTGGAACGGGTGCAGAGGAGGTTTACCAGGATGTTGCCTGGTATGGAAGGAAGATCGTATGAGGAAAGACTGAGACACTTGGGGCTGTTTTCATTAGAGAAAAGAAGGTTTAGGGGTGACTTGATTGAGGTGTACAAGATGATTAGGGGGTTAGATAGGGTTGACAGTGTGAACCTTTTCCCGCGTATGGAGTCGGGTATTACAAGGGAGCATAGCTTTAAATTAAGGGGGGGTAGATATAGGACTGAAGTTAGGGGTAGGTTCTTCACTCAGCGAGTCGTAAGTTCATGGAATGCCCTGCCAGCAGCAGTGGTGGACTCTCCCTCTTTATGGGCATTTAAGCGGGCATTGGATAGGTATATGGAGGATAGTGGGTTAGTATAGGTTAGGTGGGCTTGGATCGGCGCAACATCGAGGGCCAAAGGGCCTGTACTGCGCTGTATTCTTCTAATAAAAAAAAATTAGGTAATAAAGTGAGGGTGAGTGCCCCACTTTGTCTGAGTTCTGATGCAGAGCTCAGCAAGGCAGACCTACTGGGTCGCAGCCATCTTGAATTCCCCCAAAGTGGTTTTTTACTTTGCGCTCATTTGATGAATAATCATGCCTTAAATATCAATTTCCACCTTGCATGTCAGAGAAATGAGTTATGTCTCATGAATATCAGTTTACACGTACATCAGTTTAACACTGATAAAACAAACCATAGTGAAGCATCAAATGTTAATATTTGCTGTGACATCTGAAACTTCATGGGATATGTACAGCATTCAGTGATGTTAACATTTACTGGCTGCTTTTTTTAAAAATTACTTGGAATTGTTAATTCCTTGCAGATTATACTAATGTCAGTATGAACTGTATGGAATAATGAGGGCAAAAGTGTGTGTGACCAATTCATTCAGATGTGTGAGCCTTTAAATAGTTGTTATATTGCTGTGTGCACAGTGACTGCAAAAGACCAACCTGTGTGCAATCTGTGTAGGAACCCGTTAATTACACAGCTTAGAGGGAACATTGGTGAACGTATTACAAAATAATATTTTCTGTCTTGTAACTTATGAACACTCATGAATTAGCTACAATTTGAACAATTTAGAATATATTTACCAACCGTCTATTCTTGGTATAAATCCTGTCCACTTCAAAAGGACATTGGAGGAGTGTGTGGTCAGGTGGCAGTTGAAGTTCAATACAGAGAAGTATGCGGTGGTAGAATTTGATACAAAAACATGGAGAGACAGTACAAAGTAAAAGGTACTATTCCAAAGAGTGTGCTGGAATAGGGTGACCCTGGTGTATATTTGCATAAGTAATTAAAGGTGCAGGACAGGTAAAGAAACAATTAATAAACCATATAATGTTCCAAACGCCCTTTAATAAGGGCATAGAGTACAAGACCAGGGAGAAAATGTCAACTTGTATAGGACACTGGTTAGGCTTTAGCTGGAGTATTGTATGGTTCAAGGTGCCACACTTTAGGAAGAATGTGAACACATTGGATAGAGTACAGAAGGAGCTTACAAGAATGTTTCCAGGAATGAGAAACTTCGGTAATAAGGATAGATTGTAGAAGTTGGGACTGTTTTGATTGGAAAGGAGAAGACTAAATGAAGATTCAATAGAGGTTTCCACAATCAGTAGGTGGTTAGACAGAGTAGATCGGGAAAAACGATTCTCGTTCATAAGAGGATTGTGAACCACAGGGCGCATGGGCTTAAAAGTGTTTTGCAAAAAAAAAGCCAATGCAACATTCAAGAGAACTTTTTCACGCAGCTAATAGTGCAGGGAATACACTGCTGGAAGTGTGGTGGAGACAGGTTCAGTTGAGGCATTCAAGAAGGCATTAGATAATTATTTAAAAAGAAACAATTAACAATTTTACAGGGAAAAGGCAAGAAACTTGCACCAAGTTTAAAATGCAAAGAGCCAGTGCGTACACAATGGGCTGAATGGTTGTCATCTGCAAATCTATGATCCTGTGACACTTTGCAATTCACAAAGAGATCCATCCAGATGCAAATAGGAAACTAATATTGAATGATTAAAACCATGAGTGATTACAGAACTCCACTACTTAACACATTTAAGAATATCTTAAGTCAAACTTTTTTACTTGTCTTTATATTTCTATTTATTTCTCCTTTGTCTTCTTTAGCCATCTTGAAAGGACTCTCCACCATTGTTATTTCCATTCTTAGCTTGTTGCAAAAAAATATTCAACTATCCTATGCTAAAACCCAGCAGGTTGAATGTGCTGCTTAAAGTGCAGGCTCTCTCACGGTTTCAATATAACCTCTTCCACATAACTCAATTTTGAATTTAAATACTGCCATCTTCAGGTGGCACTAAGCCTTGCAAGTAAGGGATGCACAAATATTGGAATATTCGCTCTCAGCCTTGTCCACACAGTGGGTAGATCAGTGACCTATTCTGCTATCATTGTACTGAAAAAAGACTAAAAATCATAGTTTAAAAGGATGAACTCTCACTTATAAAGAAACATACAGCATTCCTTGTATGCATTTCTGATTACTTGAATGCTGATAACTTTGGGAAAGTTGACTAAAGGAAATTACTGAGCCTCATTCGGTACTTTCCTATATAGTAACAAATCTTTTAACAAGATATTGTTGTGAACCCTTACAGCTTTTAACTTGTTTTCATATATAAGCTCCTATTCCCGTTCACAACTCCTCTACAAATCGTACTATCTGCTAAAGTTAATGCTCAGCCATACTTTCCTTTCCCTGGGTCTCAGTTATCTGTTGCTTCCCGCTTGATCTGTTCCTACATCAGGCCTACCTTTCTGCCACAATATCCCTGCTCACTGCAATTCTGTCTGAAAGTTTTCATCAGCATTTCTTTTACAGAAACCTTCTTGGTTTTCCTTTCTCTAATTTGTCTTCTCATCACATTGTTCCCTTCATTTTCTGTTCAGTACCTGTAATGCTGTCTGTAAAGAGACATTATTCTAAGGGTAGTGTGTACAATAATAAGATGCTGAATATGTTTTCCCTGTGTACTTGCTGAAACCATTCAACAATAAGAAACATTGCAGCACTCGTGCTATTTTTTGCTAAATAAATATTTTCTGTCAAGTAATTGGTAAGTAGTTATTAATTACCATATTTAATTTGCAATTAGTCAAGCACGTTATCAAATTTTACTCACTTGCATTAAAAAGCAAAGTGCAGAATATTTCTAACAGTACCTAAAGAAGGAAACTAAGCTAACATCTCAGACTACGTTATTTTAAAGAACCTGCTGTTCAAAAAGCCCAGCTGAAAATCTAATTGTGAATGTAATAAAGAACTGATGGCCTTCAAATACAGATCACAGTAAAACCTGGTTCAGTGGAGCCGATACTGTGGCTATGAGGTAATTTATTACTTCAGTTTCCCTTGTCTCAACTCAGTGTAACTAATAAGTATTTTTCTTGATTACCCATGCAAAATCCAAACATACAAAGATCTGTAACAACTAACTGAGCAAGGTAAGCATCTGAAATGTGCCATCAGAGTATGTGATGGAGACAGATGCAATTATCTTTCAAAAAAGGAATTGAATAAATATCTGAGGAGAGCAAAGTTACAGGCCTACAGGTAAAGGGCATGGGAGTGGTACGAGCTGATCAGTGGCCCAAATAAATTCAACTTGTGCCATCACCATTCTATGATTCAATGATCTGGTTTTCAAAGGGCATTCGATGTTTGATGAAGATCAAAGAAAAACTTTAGTCTATTTAATAATATTTACCTCTTTAATTTTAAAGGAATGGCGAAAAGATTACGATAGAAGATGTAAAGAGCTAACTACTTTCCAACAAAATAATTTCAGAAGTTGAAAACAGGATACTTTAAATTGCATCCCAAGAATATTTGCAGTCAAATCATATGAAATGTTATCTTGTGAGGAATTACTTGCAATCCATGGATACAAGAGACCTTGGAGTACAGGTTCATAGTTCCGTGAAAGTGAAGTCACAGGGAGAGTGAAGAAGACGTTTGGTATGCTTGCCTTTATTGGCCAGAGAATTGAGTATGGGGGTTGGGAGGTCAGGTTTTTTTAGATTAGATTAATTACAGTGTGGAAACAGGCCCTTCGGCCCAACAAATCCACACCGACCCGCCGAAGCATTACCCACCCAGACCCATTCACCTACATTTACCCCTTCACCTAACACTACGGGCAATTTAGCATGGCCAATTCACCTAACCTGCACATTTTTGGATTGTGGGAGGAAACCGGAGCACCCGGAGGGGACCCACGCAGACATGGGGAGAATGTGCAAACTCCACACAGAGAGTCGCCTGAGGCGGGAATTGAACCCAGGTCTCAGGCGCAGGTTGCGACTGTACACTTCATTGGTTAGGCCACTTTTTGAATTTTGTGTGAAATTCCGGTCTTCCTCCTTTTTGAAGGATGTTGTGAAACTTGAAAGGGTTTAGAAAACATTTACAAGGATCTTGTCAGGGTTGGAGGGTTTGAGCGATAGGGACAGGCTGAATGGGCTGGAGCTGTTTTCCCTGGAGCATTAGAGGCTGAGGGGTGACCTTACAGAGATTTATAAAATCTTGAGGGGCATTGATGGGCTAAATAGACAAGGTCTTTTCCCTGCGTTGGGGGAGTCCAGAACTAGAGGGCATAGGTTTAAGATGAGAAGGAAAGATGTAAAATGGACCTAAGGGGAAACTTTCTCACGCTGAGGATAATTCGTGTATGGAATGAGCTGCCAGAGGAAGTGGTGGAAGCTGGTACAATTGCAACATTTAAAAAGCATCTGGTTGGGGATATGAATAGGAAGGGGTTGGAGGAATTTTGGCCAACTGCTGGCCAATGGGACTAGATTAATTTAGGAAATCTGGTCAGCATGGACGAGTCGAATCGAAGGGTCTGTTTCTGTGCTATACATCTCTATGATTCTATGACAGAATCTTTTTCCTACTTTGCCATTCCAATTATAATAATTTTGTAAGTATTTATCTTTGCCCACCTTACATTTTGTTTTGGAAATAAACAGTTCTGCAACAGAGTTCAAAGGCTGTGCTGGTACCAGTATTACTAGTGATGATTTTAAAAAGTTATTTTTTCAAGGTAGCTGTAATTCCAGTACCACAACCTCACAAGGTTGTTCTCAGAATGGTCTGTGAACTAACAGTTTGTTTATGGTTATATATAGCCCCTTGGAGTTCACAAATGTTTCAATTTAAAAATGATCAGCAACAAACTTTAGTCCTAAATTGCAGAACTACTGTTGTTGTTGTACAAGTAAACATGGTCAGGGTAGTAGCTAAAAATATACATGCAAAGGTTAAAAGTAGGTAAGGGTTGTTATGGACCAGGCCAGATCCCTCAAAACATTTCAAGAAGGTAGCCCAGAACCTAACTTTGTGTGTTGTTTTAAGCAGTTGTTAACTGGATATTCCAGGAAAGAATCAGCTGGTTAAACCACTTAGTTTTAAACAAAACAATTTATTTACAACATTACTGAATGAAACGCAAGCAACAGAAACAGAATACCAAATAATTTAACTATCCAAAAGCCCTATAGATCATCCCAACCTAATGATGCTGTTCCAAATACTTGCAACAATTTCCATAAATACCCCTTGGCACAAAAGGTAAAATCAAACACAAGTTCTTACAGACTAGAAGTCAGAGAGAGAGAGGTCCAGCAGCTCTTCCACACTACTGCTTCAAAAACAAAATACCAAATCAGAGAAAAGCTGAGCTGGGAGAACTGGCCACTCCACTTTTATTGTACAAGTGTTTTTAAAACCTTGAAAGCCTTCTGTCTGATGCAGTATCTGTTTGTTATTATCAAATTAGCCCTAACACTTTCAAGCTCCAGACTTTTCGGAGTCTGTGACATTTATGACCTGTCTGGGGAAAAAAAGAAGCCAAGGTCTGCATAATGATGTTAAAGGAGCAGTTTTGTCACAGGATAAATGTACTTGTAAAAATAAAAACAATGTCAGTCTCGAAAATCATTTTAGGCCTTCCAAAGTAAAGCCGTTAAAAGTAGAAGTTGCAGAAGGTATGATAGCTTCTGAAGTCAAATAGTTAGTTGACTGTGTAGATGGACTAAGCAAGATTTGGGAAAGAAAGACATTTTCTCATTCCTCAGTTGTTCTGCTGATCTCCTTCCCATCAGAAAGATGTTGTGAAACTTGAAAGGATTCAGAAAAGATTTACAAGGATGTTGCCAGGGTTGGAGGATCTGAGCTACAGGGAGAGGCTGAACAGGCTGGGCTGATTTCCCTGGAGTGTCAGAGGCTGAGGGGTGACCTTATAGAGGTTTACAAAATTATGAGGGGCATGGATAGGATAAATAGGCAAAGTCTTTTCCCTGGGGTCAGGGAGTCCAGAACTAAAGGGCATAGGTTTAGGGTGAGAGGGGAAAGATATAAAAGAGACCTAAGGAGCAACTTTTTCATGCAGAGGATGGTACGTGTATGGAATGAGTTGCCAGAGGATGTGGTGGAGGCTGGTACAATTGCGACATTTAAGAGGCATTTGAATGGGTTTATGAATAGGAAGAGTTTGGAGGGATATGGGCCGGGTGCTGGCAGGTGGGACTAGATTGGGTTTGGATATCTGGTCGGCATGGACAGGTTGGACCGAAGGGTCTATTTCCATGCTGTACATCTCTATGACTCTATGCTTGGAGCTTACCCAGATTCTTCTGCCATAACAGCAGTTGATTTCTAAAGGTCTCCCCCCATGTGCTCCCTTTGGCCAAGAACCCTTCCTAAGCCTTCTGCACAAAATTGCTTTCACAACCTGTCATTATCACAACCTCACATAATGGCTGTTGTGTTAGTTGCAAACGAGTCATTGTTCCACCAGGCAAAGTGTTACTTACATTGAAATTCTTTTCTCTGTTTTCATAGAAGTTTTGAATTGTCATTTTTAAAGAAATACCTGGGTTAATTAAATTCTAGATGCCTCCCTTTATGATTGCTGAGGTAACACAGTTCAGTGATCTTTGAATTAGCCTAGTTTAACTGAGTGTCTGCTGTGATTTACAGTTTGAAAGGACTTTTTAGAACTTGTTTTGGAGAACTTGTTTTTTTCCAAGTTACAGGTTTTAAATGATATGTTTCTTTCAGAGTATTTCTGGTCAGAGTATTGAGTACAGGAGTTGGGAGGCCATGTTGCGGCTGTACAGGACATTGGTTAGGCCACTGTTGGAATACTGCGCACAATTCTGGTCTCCTTCCTATCGGAAAGATGTTGTGAAACTTGAAAGGGTTCAGAAAAGATTTACAAGGTTGTTGCCAAGTTTGGAGGATTTGAGCTACAGGGAGAGGCTAAACAGGCTGGGCTGTTTTCCCTGGAGCGTCAGAGGCTGAGGGGTGTCCTTATAGAGGTTTACAAAATTATGAGGGGCATGGATAGGATAAATAGACAAAGTCTTTTCCCTGGGGTCAGGGAGTCCAGAACTAGAGGGCATAGGTTTAGGGTGAGAGGGGAAAGATATAAAAGAGACCTAAGGGGCAACTTTTTCACACAGAGGGTGGTACGTGTATGGAATGAGCTGCCAGATGAAGTGGTGGAGGCTTGTACAATTGCAACATTTAAAAGGCATTTGGATGAGTATATGAATAGGAGGGGTTTGGAGGGATATGGGTCGGGTGCTGGCAGGTGGGACTAGATTGGGTTGGGATATCTGGTCGGCATGGACAGGATGGACCGAAGGGTCTGTTTCCATGCTGTACATCTCTATGACTCTAAAAGTCCAACCATTCCACACTGACCATAATCTCAAACTAAACGAGTCCTACCTGTCTGTGCTTGGCCCATATTCCACCAAACCTTTTCTATTCATGTATTTATCAAAATATCTTTTAAATGTTGTAACTGTACCTGCATCCACCACTTCCTCTGAAAGTTCAATCCATACATGAACCACTCTCTGTATAAATAAAATCACCCATTTTTAAAACCTTTCTCCTCTCACCTTAAAAAATATGCCCTCTTGTCTTGAAATCTCCCACCTGCCATTCACCTTACCCCCTATACCCCTCATGATTTTATGAATCTCTATTAGATCACCCCTCACCCACCTACATTCCAGTAAAAAATCCCAGCCTATTTAACCTCTCCTTATAACTCAAACCCTCCATTCCCAGCAACAGCCTGGTAAATCTTTTCTGAACCCTGTCCAGCTTAACAATATCTCTCCTATAACAGGGCAATCAGAACTGGACACCGTACTCCAGAATAGAACTCTCCAATATCCTGTACAACCTCAACATGGCATTCCAATTCCAATACTCCAAGCTCTGAGCAATGAAGGCAGGTGTGCTAAATGCCTTCTTGGAGCTTATCTAAATGTGATGTAAACTTCAAAGAATTATGTACCTGAATATCTATGTCTCCCTGTTCTACAACACTAACCAAGGCCCTAGTTTGAATTGTATAAGTTCTGCCCTTGTTTGTTTTTATCCAAATGCAATACCTCCCATTTATCCAAATTAAACTCCATCTGCCACTCCTCAGCCCCTTGACGCAATTGATCAAGATCACTTTGTAACTTAGACAAATTCTTCACAGTCCAGTATACCACCAGTTTTGATATCATCTGCAAATCTACTAACTATGCCTTCAATATTCTCATTTAAATCATTTATATAAATGACAAACATAAGTGGACCCAGTACCAATCCCTGGCTGGTCACACGCCTCCAGTCTGAAAAATAACACTCCATTACTCCTCTGTCTCCTGCTATTAAGACAATTATGTATCCAATTGGCAAGTTCTCCCTGAATCCTATGTGATCAAACTTCAGCTGACCTGCACCATCATGATGTACAGATATTTTGCTAATTCTGTAAATGTTGGAGACAACAAGATAAATTTTTAGTCTATTTAATTAATGTCTGGTGACAGCTCAGTGAAGGAATTGGTGACTGAGCAACAACATTTCATCACAAAGCTTTTTGCCTTTGGTCATTAGATTCAACCCTTTGATTTGTCTAATTTCCACTGGAGTGTTATCCACCAGAAGCATCAAAATGAAGAGTACACTATCTACATTGGGATTAGGAAACGAAATGGCAACATTTACTATCTATGTCATTATTTTAGAAATTGGAGGAACATCTGTGCCAGTGTATTGATGAAAGGTGTGACGATCTTGTGTATCATTGTGCCTTCAGCACCCTGTTCTAATATTCTCACTTTTAATTTAAGCAAAGACAGGTAAATTATAACTTGATAAAGGAAATTAGCTACTTTATAGAAAACAAAAAGTAATATGTCTCTGAGCAAGATATGTTTATTCGACTTGTGTGGATCACAACTTGAGTAGTAAGTTGCAGACACTGACTTTGTTTCTTTCTTGCAGGGCACTCTGCTCACTTTGGATAAACCCTTACATGGAGGTTAAGAATCTGATACACTTGAACTGAAATTCCAGCAACCAGTTCTGAACAAGAGAAACAAAAAGAACCAGATGAAATTTGGATAAGAAGGAAGCCATGAGTAGATCACCAGCTGGTAGATTGATCACATCAGCCCCAGAATAACGGAATGACTGATTCTTTTTGAAAAGACTGTACAGAAATAAAGGGGAAGAAAAGGACTTACCAAGCAGAGCATGATTGCTTTTTGGATTTGAGAGTGCTGTGCAAAAGACTTGTCTCTGGGATGTGACTTCAAGGTGGCAACCACTACAGGTTATAAAAGCAAAGGAGAGTGGAATTTCACGTGTTGACCAAGTTCTGAAAATGCCAGAATGTAAAGCATTGAGTGTCCGTGGGCTTGTAGTTGTGTCCATGATGTGTTTACACAGTGTCCAGTGTAGCCAGCGTGTTCTTGCTGATGTGTGTACAGACACGAGCACTCTCCTGGCTTTTTTCCATCCCACTTTGTGACAGATGTTGCCAAAAATTAAAATCCTCTAATGAAAGGATCTGTTCCTTGTCGACAATTTTCAGCCAGAAGCGCTCTCTGCACTAACGTTTAAACCTGGAATCCTGTCTTCTTGAGCTCCTCAGCTCTGTGCTACAAAATGACACAGGCATCCTAAAGAGATGGTTCAAATCTCTTTTTTGCCCTTCTCTCAAGGCCCTAGTGGATTTTTTATGGCTGCAGTTTCCTCTAGAGACTAGTGAATCTGTCCTGCTGTTAAAGGTATCAATTTTACTTCAGCTTGTTATGTAGCCTGAATATTCAGGCTGGTGTATTTATGACAGCTGGAGGAAGATACTCCCTTTTGTTTGTCAAGGTGTTTTGATATGGTGTACCATCACGATGTTCAATAAACTATTGAATGAGCATTTACATTAATTTGTGCTAGATAAACAGAAATGGAGTTAAGATTTCCCTTTTCTAATTTTATTTTCACAGAAATCTCTTCACAAATGAAAAGTTACAGCATGATGTAAAGTTTTTTTTACTACTTTGGTGACGTAGGCTTTTAGTAAGTCTCAGGAAATGCAATGACCTGCACGTGACCCAGATGTGGGTAGTTTTCCACTTTCTTTAGGGACTGCATTTACAATGGAAGGTCAGTTTATAGCATAAAGGGCTTTGCAATGTTAGCCCGAGAGCTATGGACTGTTGCTGCCGTTCAGTAATGTGTTTACAGTGACTGCAAGTTGGTAGAAGTAATGTAAGCTAGGATTGACATGCTCTGCTCTATCTGATCATCCAGGGCTCACAAGCAGAGCTAGTACACAGATCCCTGCAAACATTGGGAGAAACCCTGAGTTTGCTAGGCACAAGCAGTCTGGGTATCAGGTAGTTAATTCCCTGCCATAGCATTTACTGGTAAATTCAATAGTAATTTTCGTTCCCCAAAACAAAAACTAGTGTTTTATAGTTGATGAACAGACAGAAAAGAAAGAGACCGGAGATGCCATTTTACAAGGAATGGGAGGATATGACTGGAAAATGAGTCATTAGAAGGAAAATGAGGACCACGCACACCAGCATTTATAGTACAAATGGTGTTTGTGAGCAGATTTCAGAATCAAGACAAATTGCACTAGTGGTCAACAAAATATATTTGAAACCATGCTGTTAGCAGTTTTGGGTACTACAAGTTACTGCATGACGGGTATCGAATTTGAGTGTAAGATATATTACTGCAGGAAAATTGTGCTTTTCCCAGCAATGTGAGTAGGCCTAGCACTTCTTGGAACTGTGTACAGTCATTGTGAAATTAATGTTTCAATGTGGTGGGTTAGGGGCTTTTCCCGTGTATACAGAAACTGAAATACGTAGCAGGATTGTGTTGCTGCTGTTTTTATTACGCGTTTTATTCTAGCATCACCTTTACATTTCCCTTCTACTCTCGTAATGGTTTCACTGTGTGCTCTGTTTCTTTAAATGACTGATCAAAAGAGGTCACAATGGTGAGGTCCTTGTAATCTGTGATGGATTTCAAACTTCAGGTACAGAGTGTCAGTGAAGCAAGAATTTACTTTTTTTTAAACAAACTTTGTTTTAAAGGTGTTGCACGATATACAGCACATTCATAATGACTTAAAGCAATGCACTTTTTGTTTTCTGTGTACTTTTTTTTAGTTTCTTGGATGCTCTTGCACTGCTTTATTCTGATACAGATTCTCACCTAGGTGATCTGTCCTATTTTTCAAGGTGAACGTTGTAAAAAAAAAAATCAAAGGTTAAGCTTATTTAATTTTGAATGCCTCTGCTGTAATTTGTACTTATTCTAATTTACCCTGTCCTAGTGCCTTGAGTTGAAACCATTTTTGGTGCTCTCATTGAGCTGACTATTTTCCAGCCTGTTTCTTGGTAGCTTTGATGAATGAGGAAATTAACAGTGCTTTTAATGTGGTTTGTCCCCACTCTATTTTCACCTCAAATCTTTCATATCAAGTTAGTTATTTCAAAGAAAAAGGACTTTCCCTTCCAGGTGTGTATGAAGATAAAAATGGAGCTAAGCATCTAAATTTAAGTTAAATTGACTCTCTCAAATCCTTTTCTTCATAAAACAGTGTCCACTTTCTACTCTGTAGTTGAACAGCTGACCTGTGGCAAACATTTAACTGTTTTCTCTTCTCAGCAATACAACTGTGGTTTGTGGCACAATCCAGTGTGAACCTAGTTGCAGCTGTTTGCAGTATTTGACTGCTTGTGTCAAACATAGATACCACCTACTGGATCTGTAATAGACAACCCAAATCAGTAAAAATCATAATTATAAAAGCAGATCTACAGTATCATCAATATTCTCACTTAAAACTTAATGCATTTTTTAAAATGGGAATGAAAAGAAAATGTTTAAAATACTCATGCTTTATCTGCATCTGAGAACATTTTAATGTTAACGTTTTGTTATGGAAAACCAAAGCCAAAACCCTAATTAAGAATTTGGGGATTTTAGTGTAATGATTAATTCTTTGGGCCAAAAAGGAAATTATCCCAAAACTGCATGATATCACACTTTTGCCTGTTCTTTTTAAAATTTTGTTTGACTAAAATTGCTATCAGACAGGGTAGTCACCAAGTGCTGTTTGGCAGGATGTTGCTTAGCACCTGCTTTTTCTCATGGGACTGACCTCAGTTATTTTCATTGGAGCAGGAATTGATCATTTCCCCTCAGACAGGAAGTGACGTTTGGCAGGTGAGCCACTGCAGGCCACATGGTCTCCCTCAGTTAAGCAGCTGCTTTAGTCAAGAAACCTGGGCACAGCTGACTTCTGTGATTGGAGCATGGCATGAGAAGAAAGAATAGCTAAATTGGGAAAGGAGAATCTCCACTTGAATAATTAAAATGTACTATTGCTGAAATAATTACCCAAAAAAAACTTACAATACTGATTCATTTTCCCCATAATGACTTGCTTATTGGTGTTGCAGAAGAATTCTTTGACATCTCATCTGTTAGTTTATGAGTAGTGATGTTCTAATGGTCGATCTGTAGGGCAGTATCCATGTCAGTATTTATACTCATGTTGACACATTTTTATTACCTTTCAGATGTCATTTCCTCTAGGTGATTTTGCCATATGTCCACTGAGCGTACAAGACAATGATGTCAAGGAATAATCTCTGTTCAGTCCTGCTCTGTTTTAGCACGACTTGTGTCCATTGCCCTGAGTGTGATTTTAAAAAGATATCAGTTATTTTAAACTTTCCATTCTGATTCATAGTTTTTTTTTAAAACATTGAATCACCTGGAAGATAGAAAGAGTAGTAGATGATTCAGACCCTTGAACCTTTTCCTCTGTTCAGTTAGATCATGGTTAATCTGCACCTCAACTCCACATCCTTCAATTTGTGTTGTGGTAGGATTTCAGTCTCTCTTGGTCCTGGCATCTCTGCTTTCAGAAATACAAGCTGAGTTTACACAATCATAATTTGACTCTATAAACTTTTTGATATCATTCTGGGGAATTCGTGTTGCAACACCTGTAGGGCCATTCAATTATTCGGGTGGAATGGAATGCCCAAACAGTGAATCCAGTGTTTCAGGTGGGGTCTGACCAAGGCTGTATACAGCTGAAATGTATTCTTCTGCTTTATACTTCAACTCCTTTGAGATAAGGGCAACTTTTTCAGTCCTTTTGATTGAATTTTGTTTCTATCTATTAACTTTTAATGATTTGAGTACTTGATAACAGTTGAATTTGAAACATAAGAATTTGTTTCTTCGGCCCAAAGTGAATGATTCCAGACTTATCCGCCATTGGCCATATTTTTAACTATAATTAATTAGACACAATCTCTTTTCAACTTCCTACTCCAATCTGCATGACTCCACCGTCCCTTCTAACTTGACATTTTTATCAACAAACTTGTTATGCCACTCTATTCCTTCACCCAAGTCATTAATATTTATTGAGAAAGTGTGAAGTTCCAGAACAAATTCCAGACTCTAAACTTATTGTTATTGAGAGATTGACTGTGTAAACATCATCACTTTGTGGCATTCCCATTGAGTATCTAACCTTTATTTTACTCCTAGTTTTCTATCTTCAAATCAATTTTAAGCTCAGATTAAAAGTCTACTTAAAATTCTGTCTACTCACATTTTGCTATTTGGTTTGTGGAGTCTTATCAAAAAGACTTATTGAGGGCCATGGATAATATCACTAGATCCCCCTTATTAGTGACATTTTCATAACTTCTACTGAATTAGTCAGATTTAACCTATGCTTAATAAAACCATTTTAACCTTTTGATCAGCTCATTTTTGTTTAATTGCTTAGTTACTGTGTTCCTGGTGACAGATCTCAGTAACATCCCTAAAACTGACATCAAACTGACAGACTAGAATTTACCTGGTTTCTGTCTCCCACTTAAATAATGGATTGAAATTAGTGAATTCACAATATAACCAACAATCAATGAAATAAGAAATTTGAAAGATTATGACTAACGCTTCTGAATTCTCTCACCAATTATTTTAACACTTGGGTAGAAACCATCAAATCCGAGAGATTTATCTTTCCTAATTCCCATTAATGTCTCCATTACCATTTTTTTTAAATTAGTTGTATTGGATCCAATAAGATTCTCCCTTTTGATTTATTCTTCAGCTATCACTTGTATTTTATATCTCTTCCTGTATTATAAAGTTGATTATGATAAATTTGTTTGATAAATCTCCCATTACCTCAGTGTCTAATTGAGTACCAGATACATCGTCTTTTTGGGTCCACATTCCTCTTAGATAATCTTGCTCTCAGTATTAATAATAATAGTTTTACTATTAGCTTTTACCTTAATTGGAAGTTTTAATTTTTTTTGCAGCTTGTAATTTCTTTTTGTTCTGTTGTTTTCATATTTTAATTAATAATTGTCACAATCTAGTAGTGAAATTATGCTGCTGCATACAACCTCTGCCTCTATTCTTTTGCCCACTTCACCTTCCAGATGAAATGTACTTAGCGTTCGTTAACTGTGCAAAGTGGAGAAAATGAAAGCATGTTGTCCAAACAGTTTTATTTAAAAAGGCATTCAGAAGGCTGATTGTTATTTATGCAAGCTTGTTAGATAAAATCTAAATTGTCCATTGTGATAGCACAGTTGGGAAACTAATTACTTGGTTAGAAACACATACAGGAGAGGTGGAGGAAGGACAAGAGAAAGTGTGTCTGATGATCTTTATCTGGCAGAACTGCAACATGAAGTACAAATGCTGTGTATTCTACTTTCTCTGTTCAATATTTCTACGTGACTGGGATGTTGCCTTATGTAATGAATTGTCTTTATATTGCCATATAAAAAAAAAGGAGGTTGGAGGAATTGACCCAGAGTGATTGTCTGCATTTGATTATAATGTAAATCCTAGCGTGTTTCAGTCTAATGTATAATTAAACTATGGCATGGATCCTTGAACTAAAGCAGTGTTTGAAAAGAAAAACAGCACAGCTAAACAAAATCAGACTTTTAGAAGATGAAATACTGTATCATCAATGTAAGTCAGTAACTTACAAGTCAATTTTTTGTAGACTTGAATAAAAGGGGATAATCTTTCAACTGTCCTAGTGTGTTTTACACTATGCACTGTAGGCAGGCTTTCACCAGGTTCCAATGAGAACAGATGGAATTTGTTTGTAATGCAGTTTCTTGAAAAATGTTAAATGTTTACAGGCACATTATGCTTTTTATATTAAATTTACTGAGTAGACGTTGATCTGAGATTAACACCAAAAAGATACAAAGCTCATTTTAAACAGACTATCCTGTATGTTGATGTATAGTATGTATTTCAAAATTATGAAAAATAAAATCTACACAACATTCCCACAATCCTATGTCCAATTTATGTTTTAAGTTTTAGTTTCATTCCTGTCATTGGGGTGATGTACATAAGGTGCCTGCCTGTTATGAAACCCTGCATTGGGTAATGTGTGTGATTCACACTTTGATGTAATATTTCCTGGCTTCTTCTGGAATATCTGCAGGCTTGATTACCTGAGTTTGAGATCATAAAGACTTATAATGTGGAGACAGGGAGTTAAACATGATTATTTCATCTCTAGCCAGAGTTCAGATCTATGGAGATGAAAGTTTGATGAATTGATGGTTATGGAATCTTAAATGAAATTGACTGAAGAATGGCCTGGTCCACTGAAATAATTGGCACAATTCAGTCCCAATAATTGGCATCATCCAGTGTCTACATGAAAGCGCTTGATTGAGGTATTTCAGTTGGTTCGCTTCAGAATGACATTTAAGGCTCCAATTACCAGTTAATATGTGCAAAAAGTAACATTCAAATTTTGAGCGCTGACCTCTATTTGCATGCATAAATTGAGAATGCATGTAATTGTTTGCTTTAAATCTGCCTTCGTTTTTCTCCCCATGTCAAGTTCTGATCTGTATAAAATACTTAAATACAAAATCAGAGGATCTAGAAGCTGCAGTTTAGTGTACAGTGCGTACTAACTTCGAAATGCTGGCAGACAGTGTTGACCTTACTGCAGTCGAATGATACATTTCAGAGTAGAGCTCAGGCATAAAAAAGTGTAGCTCAATGGCAATTGGATGGGCATTGCTCGTGGTGCCCATATTCTGTGAATAGTTGGAGTGGGGTGAGGAGAAGAAGCAAACTCCCTTTAATTGAGGGGAGATTACAATTAGCTGGAGTGTTGATTTTTATCCCCTGAAAAAGTCAGAATGTTATTCATTTTAATTGTTTCTCGTTTGATTATTAAAATCCTCAAGGGTAGCTGCTAAGGTGCAAATTTATAAAAAGGAACTACATAAAGCTGTCTTACTATGAATGTTAGATTGTAAGAGATTACATAGGCACGGAAAGAAATCAGACCAACAGAAGGTTAACCTACCTTGGTCTTTTCAAAGCTGATAGAAAACAACTAAGCTCTTAACTAAAGTAATTCTATTTGACAGACTGTGCTCAGACAATGAGGAAAGTTGTAAATGCCAAGAATGGAAGGGATGTAATAAAATGAATACTCAACCCTTCCATTTCTAGCAGGATAGTTGTTGGTGGACAAGCAACCCTTTCCCAGAGAGGTGTTGGTCATTTAAATATTTTGTGTGGCTGTGTCTTACAGATTTTATCTCCTGTCCCCTGGCCACCTGGGATTACGAGACCTCAGAAAGTTCAATAACTGGACAGCATTGTGCAGACGTGATAAATGCCCTCCAGCACCACTGATTGGCCAGAGGCACAGAGTGCTTGCTTCCAACCTCTCTAGTTATCCTGTCTGTGGTATCCTGTCCACAGTCACCAAGCCAAACTTTAAACCTTTGTCACTGACCCTGATCAGTCTACAAACTGTCCCCACTCCAAATTACCCCCATCCCTTCAAGACACTATATACCAACCCTCCCACCAGCCCTCACCCTACCACTTCACAATCTCTATCCCAGCAATAAAACTCCCAGGGTGTAGCCTCTGTGACAACATTCTCTGCATAACAGGGTGATGTGCCTCCCAAATCAGGCAAGTTCTCAAGCTAAAATCTTGTTTAAAGAAAAGAAGACACCCCAGGTGCAGAGTCCAAACTCTTCCATGTACCAATAAGAACCCCATTCCACCTCACCACCTCTCCAACATGAACATGTCATCACAGTAAATGCTGAGGTCATAATTTCAATTTTTTTTTCAAATAAATGGCTGGCTGCTACTTAATCCCTCATGACTACTGCACAAAGTCTGTGTCCTATAATACTCAAAAATACCTTCTATAGGATCATATCTGTTGCTCAAAGAAGGGATTTTAGATCAGGAATGAAGTCTGTTAGACAATGGATAAAAATCTTTGTTAAAATTGTCCAAATCTTATTTTGTTGATTAGAATTTTGCTGAAAGCGACAATTAAAAATTCTGACATTCCTAGCCATCAGAGAGGTTTTAACAAGGACTCCATTGGATGAGTGGTGAGGTTTAATTAAGTAACCAAAACCTCAAGTAGGCCAATCAGACCTCCTAGGTGTCAGGGTTTGTGATATCTCCGATTGTGTTTTTGGGATCTTGAGGGAGATGGGGAGCAGCCCCAAGTCATAGAGTCATAGAGATGTACAGCATGGAAACAGACCCTTTGGTCCAACCCGTCCATGCCGACCAGATATCCCAACCCAATCTAGTCCCACCTGCCAACACCCGGCCCATATCCCTCCAAACCCTTCCTATTCATATACCCATCCAAATGCCTCTGAAATGTTGCAATTGTACCAGCCTCCACCACTTCCTCTGGCAGCTCATTCTATACACGCACCACACACTGCATGAAAAGGTTACCCCTTATGTCTCTTTTATATCTTTCCCCTCTCACCCTAAACCTATGCCTTCTAGTTCTGGACTCCCTGACCCCAAGGAAAAGACTTTATTTATCCTATCCAGGTAAACCAGCCCCAGCCTGTTCAGCCTCTCCCTATAGCTCAAATCCACCAACCCTGACAACATCCTTGTAAATCTTTTCTGAACCCTTTCAAGTTTCACAACATCTTTCCGATTGGAAGGAGACCAGAATTGCACACAATATTCCAATAGTGGCCTAACCAATGTCCTGGACAGCCGCAACATGACCTCCCAACTCCTGTACTCAATACTCTGACCAATAAAGGAAAGTACGCCAAACACCTCCTTCGCTATCCTATCTACCTGCGGCTCCACTTTCAAGGAGCTATGAACTTGCACTCCAAGGTCTCTTTGTTCAGCAACACTCCCTAGGATCTTACCATTAAGTGTATAAGTCCTGCTAAGATTTGCTTTCCCAAAATGCAGCACCTCATATCTATCTGAATTAAACTCCATCTGCCATTTCTCAGCCCATTGGCCCATCTGGTCCAGATCCTGTTGTAATCTGAGGTCGCCCTCTTCGCTGTCCACTACACCTCCAATTTTGGTGTCATCTGCAAACTTACTAACTGTACCTCTTATGCTCACATCCAAATCATTTATGTAAATGACAAAAAGTAGAGGACCCAGTACCGATCCTTGTGGCATTCCACTGGTCACAGGCCTCCAGTCTGAAAAACAACCCTCCACCACCACCGTCTCTCTTCTATCTTTGAGCCAGTTCTGTATCCAAATGGCTAGTTCTCCCTGTATTCCATGAGATTTAACCTTGCTAATCAGTCTCCCATGGGGAACCTTGTCTAACACCTTTACCGAAGTCCATATAGATCACATCTACCACTCTGCCCTCATCAATCCTCTTTGTTACTTCTTCAAAAAACTCACTTAAGTTTGTGAGACATGATATCCCACGCACAAAGCCATGTTGACTATCCCTAATTAGTCCTTGCTTTTCCAAATATATGTACATCCTGTCCCTTAGGATTCCCTCCAACAACTTGTCCACCACCGAGGTCAGGCTCACCAGTCCATAGTTCCCTGACTTGTCTTTACCGCCCTCAAAGAGTGGCACCACGTTAGCCAACCTCCAGTCTTCTGGCACCTCACCTGTGACAATCGATGATACAAATATCTCCACAAGAAGCCCAGCAATCACTTCTCTGGCTTCCCACAGAGTTCTCGGGCACCAATAACATAGGTAGGAAGAAAGGTGGGGATTTAAGGCAGAAATTCAGGGAGCTAGGGTGGAAGCTTAATGATAGAACAAACAGAGTTGTTATCTCTGGTTTTTTGGCCATGCCACATGCTAATGAAGTGAGGAATAGAGAGAGCGCGGAGCTGAACACATGGCTGCAGGGATGGTGCAGGAGGGAGGGTTTTGGATTCTTGGATAATTGGAACTCTTTCTGAGGAAGGTGGGACCTCTACAATCAGGATGGTCTTCACCTGAACCAGAGGCCTCCGAATTGTTACAGGGATGTAGAGAAAAGGATAGCAAAGATGATTCTCAATAGGAGTGAGAATTACAGGGTAGTTGTTATGGGCAACTTTAACTTCCCCAATATTGACTGGGAATGCTATAGTTCAAGTAGTTTAAATGGGTCAGTTTTTGTTCAATGTGTTCAGGAGACTTTTCTGACACAGTATGTAGACAGGCAAACAAGGGGCGATGCCATATTGGATTTGGTACTGGGGAATGAACCTGGCCAGGTGTTAAATTTGGCAATAGTGACCATAATTCAGTTATGTTTACTTTAGCAATGGGCAGGGAAAGACTTAAAACTGTGGAAAGGCAATTATGATGTGATTAGGCAAGATTTAGAATTAGGATGGGAAAGGAAACTGCAGAGAATGGACACTTTTGAAATGTGGAGCTTATTCGAGGAATAGCTACTGCGGGTCCTTGATAAGTAAATACCTATCAGGCAGGGAGGTAGTTGTCGAGAAAGGCAGCTATGGTTTACTAAATAAGTTGAAGCTCTTGACAAGAGGAAGAAGAAGGCTTATGTGAGGATGAGGCTTAAAGGCTCAGTTAGGATGCTTGAGAGTTATAAGTTAGCCAGAAAAAATCTAAAGCGAGGGTTAAGAGCCAGGAGGGGCATGAGAAGTTGGTGGTGGATAGCATCAAGGAAAACCCTAAGACCTTTAATAGGTATATCATGAATAAAAGAATGGCTAGCGTAAGATTATGGCCAATCAAAGATAGTAATGAAAAGTTGTGTGTGGAATCTGAGGACATAGGGGAAGCGCTTAATGAATACTTTCTGTCAGTATTCACATTGGAAAAGGGCAATATTAGTGAGAGTATGGAGATACAGGCCACAAAGTCAAATGGGATTGAGGTTGACAAAGAGGAGATTTTAGCAATTTTGCAAGATTTGAAAATAGATAAGTCCCCAGGACCAGATGGGATTTATCCTTGGATTCTCTGGGAAGCCAGGGAGGAGATTTCAGAGCCTTTGGCTTCGATCATTGTTGACAGGAATAGTGCCAGAAGACTGGAGGATAGCAAATGTTGTTCCCTTGTTTAAGGAAGGGAGTCAGGACAACCCTGGTAATTATAGGCCAGTGAGCCTTACTTCAGTTGTGTGTAAGGTGTTGGAAAAGGTTATAAGAGATAGGATTTATAATCATCTGGAAAGGAATAATTTGATTATGGGTAGTCAACACGGTTTGTGAAGGGTAGGTCATGCCTCACTAACCTTATTGAGTTCTTCGAGAAGGTGACAAAACAGGTGGATGTGGTGTGTATGGACTTCATTAAGGCATTTGATAAGGTTCCACACAGTAGGCTATTGCACAAAATATGGAGTTTTGGGAGCAAAGGTAAGCTAGCAGTTTGGATCAAAATTGGCTGGCTGAAAGAAGACAGAGGGTGGTGGTTGATGGGAAATGTTCATCCTGGAACTCAGTTACCAGTGGTATATCACAAGGATCTGCTTTTTCATTTTTATAAATGATCTGGATGTGGGCATAGAAGAATGGTTAGTAAGTTTGTAAATGACAGTAAGGTAGGCAAAGATGTAAATAGTGTCAAAGGATGTTGTGGATTATAGAGAGACGTAGATAAGATGCAGAGCCAGGGTAAGAAGTGGTAAATAGAGTTTAATGTGGAAAAGTGTGAGGTAGTTCACTTCAGAAGAAGTAACAGGAATGCAGAGTACTGGGCTAATGGTAAAATTCTTGGCAGTGTAGGTGAACAGAGAGATCTTGACGTCCAGGTGCATAAATCCCTGAAAGTTGCCACCCAGGTTGATAGGGTTGTTAAGAAGGCATATGGTGTGTTGGCGTTTATTGGTAGGGGGATTGAGTTTTGGAGCCACGAGCTGTACAAGACACTGGGTAAGGCTGCACCTGGAATATTGCATACAGTTCTGGTCACTGCATTATAGAAAGGATATGGAAGCTTTGGAAAGGGTTCAGAGGAGATTTACTAGGATGTTGCATGGTATGGAAGGAAGGTCTTACAAGTAAAGGCTGAGAAACTTAATCGCGACGTAGAAGACAGTGAGAGCCTTTTTCCTTGGACGGTGAAGGCTAACACAAAGGATATTGCTTTAAATGGAGTGATAGATTTAGGACAGATGTCAGGGATAGTTTCTTTACTCTGCGTAATAGGGGCGTGGAATGGCCTGCCTGCAACAGTAGTAGACTCACTGCTGTTAAGAGCATTTAAATGGGCATTGGACATACATGTGGATAATAATGGAACGGTATAGGTTAGATAGGCATCAGATTAATGTCACAGCTTCAGTACAACATTGAGGGCCAAAGGGCCTGCACGCGCTGTAACATTCTATATTCTATGGGATTGAGAAAAAATATTCGTTGTGTATCTATTAAGTAACTAAGGTTTGTTGTATTCCTAAGGTTCCAAACCTATCACAGCTGGTGGTAATGAAATGAAAAGTATGTGATTTATATGTTATTAAAGAAGTATCACTGTTTTAGATGTTGCCTTATGGGTGTTGGTCTATTTTTTATGAAGGGGGTTTATAATTAATTAATTCAGTTTTTCCAGAACCATGATTTTAAATCAGTATGCGTCAGACAGCAGGTCTGCATGTCCTCCTGGAGTGTTAGTGGAAGTTTGTTTATGTTGTGAAGGTTCAAGACTGGAGAGAGAAACATGTGAAGACATTAGCTGGCTTTTGGGTTTAGAATAACCAAGGATTGAATTTAGCTTAGAAAAACCTAGGGATTGGAAAGAGTTTGGGCTGTTCAAAACAGAAAACTGAAGTCAAATGTGAATATCGTCTGTCCTAGAAAAAGGACTTTGTCAGAGAAGATAAGAAAATAATTTGCGACAGCGTAAGTGTTGTAGTTTGTGAAAATTTCCAGACCAGGAGTGTTTGAATACAACTTTGCAGATCATTAAAGAACTGAGTGTGAGTGCAGATGGCTGTGTTGTCTGTCTGATGCCAGGGTTCAGGATTCCTGCTCAGAGCTGGAGAGGTATTCCCAGAGGAGGATCAGTTGTTGTGATCCATGTTGGTTTCAATGACATAGGCAGGAGAAAGAAGGGGATTCTGCATATTGCAGTACAGGGAGGAAGGCGACACCATAAGGAAAAAAGACCTCAAAGGTAATAGAATCTCTATTATCACCTGAGCCAAGATGGCACAGGGAAAGTCAGATTAAAGAGAGGAATGCCAGGCTGAAAGATTGGGAGAAGTGGGTTCGTGTCTTAGGGCACAGGCACCAGTACTGACGTAATTGGGATCTGCACCAATGGGACAGTCTCTACCTGAACCATTCTGGGGCCAGTGTTTTTGCTGACTTCATCACTTGGGAAATAGAGAGGGCTTCAAACTGAACAGTGAGGCAAAGGATCAAATCAAGGTCAATCAAAGAGTGGATCCATGGCCAGGTATTAATGTGGAAAATGATAAACACATAGTGACAAAATAGAACCAACCAGTGGATTAAACAAACAGAATTAGAAAAGTAAAACTAAAGGATTTGTATCTGAATACACATGGTATTCAAAACAAAGCAGATGACCTGAGAGTGCACCGTGAAAATAAGTAAGTACGATCTGGTATCCATTGCAAAGATGTGACTGCAGGATAACCTGGATATTGAAAAGTACAGGATATTTAGCAAGGACATGCAGCGAAGAAAGATTGAGGGTGGCTTTGTTCATTAATGACAATATAATAGAGAGGGGCGATCTAAATTCAGGTAATCAGGATATAGAAATCGTTTTGGCAGAGGTAAGAAATAATAAAGGAGAAAGTGAGGACTACAGATGATGGAGATCAGAGTCAAGAGTGTGGTGCTAGATAAGAACAGCAGGTCAGGCAGCATCCAAGGAGCAGAAGAGTCGACGTTTCGAACAAAAGCCTTTCATCAAGAATGAGGCTGAGCCAAGGGGATGGAGAGATAAATGGGGGAGGGGATGCTGGGGGCAAGGTAGGTGAAAGCGTGATAGGTAGCTGAAGGTGTGGCAATAGTGATAGGTCAGAGAGGAGGATGTTGTGGATAGGTGTGAAGGAAGATGGACAGGTTGGACAGGTCATGAGGGCAGTACCGAGATGGAAAATTCGATCTGGGATAAGGGGAAATGAGGAAAATGGTGAAATCCACATTGATGCTGTGTGGTTGGAAGGTCCCAAGGCAGAAGATGAGGCATTCTTCCTCCAGGCATCGGGTGGTTAAAGTGTGGTGATGTAAGTTGTCCAGAATGTGCATGTCCTTGGCGGAGTCGGAGGTGGAATTCAAGTGTTTGGACATGGAGTAGTGGGGTTGGTTGGTGCTGGTCTGCGAGTAGGCATCCTGTCTCTCCAATGTAGAGGAAACTGCAACAGGAGCATAGAATCCTTTAAATGACGTGTAGAAGTGCAGGTGAAACATTGATGGATGTGGAAGGCTCCTCAGGTCCTGGTCCTCCTCCATCAAGACACCCTAACACCTGACGCCTGGAGGAAAAACACCTCATCTTCCAACCACACTGCATCAATGTGGATTTCACCAGTTTCCTCATGTCCTCTCCCCCACCTTATTCCAGATCCAACCTTCCATCTCTGCACTGCCCTCATGACCTGTCCTACCTGTCCATCTTCCTTCACAGCTATCTGCTCCACCCTCTTCTCTGACCTATCACCTTCACCCAGACCTTCATCTACCCATTGCACTCCCAGCTACCTTCCTCCTAGCCCCACCCCCTCCCATTGATATTTCCACCCTCTCAGTTCACAGACCTCATTCCTGATGAAGAGCTTTTGCCCGAAGCATCAATTATCCTGCTCCTCTGATGTTGCCTGACCTGCTGTGCTTTTCCAGCACCATACTCTTGACTAAGAAATTATAAAGACAAGATGAATTTTATGAAAAATTGGCTAACATTTCGATTTCAGACAGTTTCATGGAGGGGTTCTCTCTGTGAGCTCTGGCGAGTTAGCTCACACAACTGTATGCTACTCAACTCATTATATATGCACCTTGCCTCTACACTGCCACACACACACACACACTCCTGAGTACTTGGCACTGCCAGAACGTGTCAGGATTTGCATCACTGGTGCCTTAATAAGACTCAGTATTGCACCAGATCAATCTCTGCCAGCCACAAATAACCCTTTGCCGATACACATAGTGGGAGGAAAATAAAATAAACAGCTTCTGAGGGTACATCAATAGCCTTGATGACTCTTCATTAGAAATACAAGCTTACATTCCCAAAAATGTTCTATTTTACGTCACCACCGGTGTGACTGACCATCATAGTAACTGCAGCTACAAGAATCAAGCTACATGGATTACACTATTTCCCTAATGCCCCATGTAACTGAGCATCTTGTCATTACATAAGATGGGGGCATCACACAGAGGATAGCCTTCAAACACTTGAAAATGCCGGATGTTCACAATTATTGCCCTTCTGCATCCCAGTATGCTGCCTCCAATCCCCAGAATTGACTTCCCAACAACCCAATGAGAGCAGTGCCTCCTGATAACCTTTCCTTGACTTTCTCTGAGCAGATACCTCCACTAACTCCCCCTCCCCGGCCAGGACTGACAATTGCCCACCCGCTAACTGTAATGATTTTGTAATGACCCCAAGATGGTGTTCAAGCCCCAGATCTGATATTGGGCAATGGCCTTGACTTACTGTGACTGTGCACTATAACTGACAGCAGTCCCCCTTGATTCAGTGTGACTGTACACCATGATTGACAGCAGTCCCTCTTGACTTACTGTGACTGTACACCATGACTGACAGCGGTCCCTCTTGACTTACTGTGATTGTACACCATAACTGACATGGGTCCTCTTGATTCACTGTGACTGTATACCATGACTGACAGCGGTCCCCCTTGATTCACTGTGACTGTATACCATGACTGACAGCGGTCCCCCTTGATTCACTGTGACTGTACACCATGACTGACAGCAGTTCCCCTTGACATGACAAGATTGCTGCCCTTGGACTTTGAGACATGGCCATTTGTTTGAAGCTCATGCGGTGTGATCACATGGTTCCATGTGTGACTGATGTAGCAATTTCCTTCACTGATCATTGCTGGCAAACATGACAAGCTGCCTGTCTCTCTTTGGACTAGAAGTTACGTCAGGACAAAGCCAAGATAAGCCTTTAAGATCTGAACAAAATGGCAAAATGCCAAAAAAGGTGAGACAAGTTGGAGATGCAGTGAGCACCCAAGTGGGCGCAGACTGAGTAAGCGCTAAATGAGCAAACCCAAACTGCTGAGGTGCTCCCTGCTCCAATCCATGGGAGGGGACCCTGACCCTGGACACACAGCAGCCAGGCAGGAGAGTGACAAGGCAAGGGGTGGGGGAACTCCGTTAGGCAGCACTGTAATGGATTCTCAGTGAGACAGACACAGGCCATGAGAATGTGGTGCTGCTGATGATTCTGTCTCTGTGGAAGGGGATGTTCAGGCAGCGATTACTATCCATGGACTGTGCCCAAAGATACTGGGGACTGCTGGATGGCACAGAGCCCTAGAGAAGCTATCAGAGAGCTAGAACTGCCAGGTACTCACTCTGACTTTCACATTGGGATTTGTCCACATATAGTCATGTGGGAGAATGGGAATCTCCTTATGAATGAAGTGAGATTAGGTAGTTGTGAGATGGAAACACAAGGAAATGGGTCACTCACTGGCGGATCGATGAGAATTTCATTTTTCTGTTCTCACCACATTTTCTCAACTGACTCAGAATTGTCCATCTGTGGGAGTCCCCTAACAGTAACCATACGATAGGATGGAGAATAAAGGAAAAGTGGGGGAGCTTATCAGAACGGCACAGTGATAACTGTGGGAAATTTGACTATCCATGTTGTGGTGAAAGGTGTATAATAAATTTTGGAATTTGGATTTTAAAATAGAGGTACATTAGTGTGGGTCAGTTCAATAAAGCAAATTATTGCAGATCCCAGGATATGTGGCCAGAATGTGATTTGGAGGTACCGGTGTTGGACTGGGGTGGACAAAGTTAAAAAACACACAACACCAAGTTATAGTTCAACAGGTTTATTTGGGAGCATAGGACACAGAATTTATAAGTAAAAGATCAAAGTGTCGTACAACTGATGCGATGTATTAGACAGACCTAGATGGCTAAGTCTTTAATCATGTTGAGTGTGATATCAATCGAAACCTGCATCCCCATTCTAACTGATCAAAGACTTAGCAGTCATCTAGGTTTGTCATGATTTGGAGGTGCCGGTGTTGGACTGGGGTGGACAAAGTTAAAAATTGCACAACACCAGGTTATAATCCAACAGGTTTATTTGGAAGCGCTAGCTTTCAGAGTGCTGCTCCTTCATCAGGTGGTTGTAGAGTATAAGATCGTAAGACACAGAATTTGTAGCAAAGGTTTACATTGTGATGCAACTGAGATTATATATTGAAAAAGACCTGGAGTGTTTGTTAAGTCTCTCATCTTTTAGAATGAACATGTTGGTTTCAGTTTTTTCATATGTAAATCCCAGAATGTTTTTTAAAGTTACATTCTCAAGTGAACTTTAACAATAGGCACCATGTCAGCTCAGATAATGCATTAAAGGTGTGAGGTTAAAGTTTGACTGTGGCCCAATGTTCGGACTGATTCTATTTTTAAAAAGGGGATTTACAGAATCTTACATGGATTCATGCAGTTTTTGAGTAAAATAAAATGTAATTCTTCAAGTATAAATCCACCCCATAAACTTATGTGTGGGTGTGTGTGTGGGGTGGGGGGAGTGTCTGTGAGAGAGAGTATGTGTGTGAGTGTAACCCTTGACACATTTACCTTCTAGACATCTAACTATTTCTTTCTATCACATATTCAATGACTTGGCCTCCACAGTCTTCTGTGCTGGAGAATTCCACAGGGTTACCACTCTCTGAGTGAAAAGAAATCCTCCTTAGTCTGAAATGGCCTGCCCTGTATCCTGAGACTGTGACCCATTGTGCAGGCTGCAGAGGCCAGAGACAACATTTCTCTCTATCCAGTCCATCCAGCTCTGTTAGGATTTGATACATTTCAATAAGATCCCTTTCACTCTTCCAAACATCAGTGAATACAGGCCCAGTCAACCCAATCTCTCTTCCTACAACAAACTACTATTTTAGGAATCTGTCTGATGAACCCTTGCTACACTCCCTCTATGACAAGCATATCCTTATAAGGGGATTATAAGGAAACAAGGATACTAAAACTGTACACAGTAATCCAGGTGTGGTCTCACTAAGACCCTGTACAGTTGCAGGAAAACTTCCTTATTCCTATTCTTATATTGGTATTCACTGTAAGATGATTTATCATTTAGCTTCCTAACTGCTTGCTGCACTTGCTTTCTTTCAGTGACTGGTGTACAATGACACCTAGGTCCTTTTGTACATCAACATTTACCAATTTAAGTAATGCTCTGCCTTTCTGTTTTTCTTTCTGAAGTGGGCAACTTCTCATATATCTACATCGTGCTGCATCTGCCATGCATTTGCCCAATATCTCATCTAGTCTAAATTGATCTGAAGCCTCTCTGTGTCCACCTCACTTCCCATTTAGTTTTGTGTCATCAGCAAATTTGAAAATATTACACTTGATTCCCTGATCCCAATCATTAATATATATTGTGAATGACTAGGGCCCAAACACTGATCACTGAATGGGGATCTTGTCACTGCCTTCCATTCTGTTTACTTTGTGTAATCCCATTGGTTTTGGTTTTAGGTGTTCTGTAATCACATCCTTCCTAATACAGCGTACTGTTTTCTATCGCCCTCCTTTGTTAAAACAGTGGAATTACATTTTCCACCCTCCAGTCTTCTGGAACTATTCTACAGAATGGTGAAGATGACAACCAATGTATCCATTATATCCATGGTCACCTCCTTTAATACCCTGGGATAGGATTGTCTGGCCCTAGGGACTTATCAGCTTTCAGTCTCATTAATTTTCTCCAGCACCTTTTTTTAACTAATGCTAATTTCCTGTATTTCTTCCTTCCCAAAAGACCCTTGTTCGCCTGGCATTCCTGGGAAGATTCTTGCATCTTCTTCTGTGAAGATGGAACAAAAGTAGTTGTTTAATTTCTCTGCCATTTCTTTGCTGTCCATCATCAATTATTCCATTTCAGACTGTGGGGTATCTATATTTGTCTTCAGTCAGTTGTTTTTTTTTTCTTTTTACATGTTCACAGAAGCCCGTACAGCTTCTTCTTATGATCCTTGCAAGTTTATTCTCATCATCCCTTGTTCCCTTCTTAATCAATCTCTTGGTCCTCCTTTGCTCAATTCTAAACTGCTCCTAGTCCTCAGGCTTATTACCTTTTTTCTAGCCATTATACATTATTCCTCTTCAGATCAATTACTACCTTAAATTTCTTTTATTAATCATGGTTGGGCATGAAATAAATTTATAACTGTTGGGAAGCATGCGTTCATTCCTTAAATGTTAATCATCATATGCCCACTGTCAGGCCTTTTAATGAACTTAGCCCATCTATCACAGCCAACTTATCTCTCAGACTTCCACCATTTCCTAGCATTCCAGTTTCAGGTTGGTCTACTTCACTTTCCATCCCAGTCAAGAATTCTATTATAGTCATTTTTTTTCCTAAAGGACCTCACAATAAGATTATTAATTAACCTCTTCTTATTTCACAAAGGATAGGCTGCCCCTAAGTTGGTTCCTCAACATACTGGTCTAAAAATCCAGAAAATTATTTCACCTAGTTTATTGTTGTTGGGGAGAGATGTCAGAAAGGTGTCTTGATTATGTATTCTGTAGCACAAATCAATCTTTATTCAGAGCTCTTTTAGCACATGTGTGGGATAAGCCAGAGACAGCTCTACATCTGGCTTCACTGGAGATCAGTTGTTCTCTTAATCACACGCCAATTGGAGGAAAGGTCAGTGACACTCTACCTTTCACAATAAAGTAAGGAATTTTTATACACTTTGTGTTACGATAATTACAGACAACAATGATTTCATTCTTCCATCTCCCTAATCTAAACATCTAATCCTGTAAACATCTGATCAACGATGGACAGCCCTAGGTCCTCCCATGATCTCATAATGTTTATCGCACAACTTTAACTAGTCCTTGGGATCTTGTATCTCATTGATTCACATTCCAATCCTTGCAGTTATTACAGGAGATACAAAAAAATGCTAATTCCTATTAATTGCTATAAAAGTCATAATGTCAGTTCTAATATAAAGTTATATGGTTATACCTCATGTTAGAATTCTTTAGCCAACAAGTGGTGGGCAGCTTCTTTCTCACCTGACATTGGAGTGTCACACAAACTCTGCTCCTCTAACTTGTCATTGCAATTAAAGTTCCTTCTACTCACATGCTGTCTGTAAGTGAATTTAAGACAAAAATTACTGTCCCTACTTTAAATGTTTCTTCACTAACTATATTTCTTAATAAAACAACTTCCATTCAAATTCCATCATTAAGACTGAAACTCAATCACTTTCCCAGCTCAAGAATCTAGTCTGAATTCTTAAATTACACAATATCTCTTCCCTTGCACCACCACCAGTCACCATCATCCTTCCCCCCCTCCGAACCTTGATCCTTGGACATAAGAACTAATTCGAGCTAACTCTATTATTATCTTGGTTTGCATATTAAGGTTGTTTATTTTCTCAAATTCAAGCCTTTAGAGGTCATCGGCTTATCCATTTGTTGTTCAGTATCTCTTACCAATAGGATGGGGGCTCCTAACCATTATTTATAGCCCTTTGAATTAAAGGAATTCAACCAAATCTCTTACTATTAGGTGTAGATTGTGTTTCTCATTCCTCAATACTAAATAGTCTCCATTATAGTGGGATTATACATTCCTTTTAATTCTTGCTAACTTCAAACTTTGGGCCTATCATCTCTCTTCAGATGGCCTTTTCCAGATATCTGCCACTCTGATTTTATCCAGAATTTTCTGCATTTTAATTTGTAAGATTCTTTGTTCTATCTGTTACCTTGGGTTTATCTTATTCTCAAAGCTACCATTGTTCTGACTTATGATCTTCACTCTAATGCTGAACTCGATTAGATTCCCAAAGTGTGGAAACAGACCCTTCAGCCCAACAAGTCCACATCGACCCTCCGAAGAGTGACCCATCCAGACCCCTTTCCTTCTGACCAATGCACCTAAACTAGGGGCAATTTAGCATAGCCAATCTACCTGACCTGCACATCTTTGTGGGAGGAAACTAGAGCACCCAGAGGAAGCCCATGCAGACACTGGGAGAATGTGCAAACTCCACACAGACAGTCGCCCGAGGCCGGAATCGAATCAGAGTCCCTGGTGCTGTGAGGCTGCAGTGCTAACCACTGAGCCACCGTGCCGCCCAAGCTGTTACTGCAACTAAAAGTCTTTTCCGCCATATTTATGCCAACTGAAAATCCACAGGTAGCCATCTTGTGCCACCCCTGGCCATGGGCTGCTTCAATAATTATGAATGTGGTTTGCCCAGTCTATATGTAGACTGAAATGGCCCATGATTACTGGAGCTCCCTTTTTGCTTGTATCTTGAATTTTCTGTTTAATGCCATCCTCTACCTCACTGTTTACTTTTCGGTAGTCTGTAAACAACTCCCATCAGTATTTTCTACTCTATGGTCCTGTTAACTCCACCCAGACTGATTCTAAATCTAGAGTTCCTGGACCAACATCCTTTCTTACAATTTCACTGGTTTCATCTTTCAACTAAAAACGCCACCCTATCTCCTTTTCCATTTTGCTTGGCCTTCCTAAAGTTCTTCCCGACCTCTCCACCCCTACCCCCTCTCCGGCCTATCACCCTCACCTTAACCTCCTTGCACCTATCGCATTCCCAACTCCCTTCCCCAAGTCCCTCCTCCCTACCTTTTATCTTAGCCTGCTTGGCACACCATCCTTATTCCTGAAAAAGGGCTTATGCCCGAAACGTCAATTCTCCTGCTCCTTGGATGCTGCCTGACCTGCTGCTCTTTTCCAACAACACATTTTTCAGCTCTTCCTAAAGTTTTCCAGTCTTGGTCTCCCTGCAGCCATGTCTCTACAATCACAATCATACTGTATACCTATTTACAACCATTTGTACTGTTAGTTCATCTAGTTTATTATGAATGCTGCATGAATTTAGGTCTCCCCTGAGACTTGTCTTTTTAACATTTCTACACATTTTTCGTACTATGATTCTATTCACTGCTAGCCCTGGTGAGGATCTAAAATTTCCTCCACATTCCCATTTCTATTTTTTTGTTTTTCCCACTCTTGTCTTCTTGTCACTCTAGTTTAAACTCTTCCCCACTGTACTAGTGAGCATCCATATGTTGACATTGGTCCTGGCAATCCATTCAGTATGTACAGGTCCCATTTTCCCTAGAACTGGTCCTCATGAAAGCAGCCATGATGATTTAGTGAGGCTGGTACTTTATGCATACTGACTTACAGAAATGAAGGGTTAAAGTAGATGGTGTCAACAGACCACTCAGACACATTGAAGGAAAGACAGAATTGGATGTAGATCCAGGTGAGCTACAGTACCCCGATAATTGCTCAAACTTTCCATAGAATCCATATCGTGTAGAAACAGGCCATTCGGCCCAACAAGTCTACACCGATGCTCCAAAGAGCACCCCACCCAAACCTTTCCCCCTACCCTATTCCTGTAATCCTGCATTTCCCTTGGCTAACCCACCTAAGCTACACATCCCGGGACACCACGGGCAATTTAGTAATCCACCTAAACTGTACACCTTTGGACTGTGGAAGGAAACCCATGCAGACGCAGGGAGATTGTGCAAATTCCACACCTAAGGCTGGAATTGAACCCAGGTCCCTGGAGCTGTGAGGCAACAGTACTAACCACTGGCCACCGTGCCATTTCATGTTGGGATTTGGCACTGTCTAGTTTCTCAGGGAAGGAGAGGACAATGGGAAGCTACATAGAAATGAAACAAGTAGAGTTAATAATGAGATATGTCTGCATGGAAATAAGGCAGTTGCTGCTCATTTGTGGAGATTTTGACTTCACCATTTTTAAACCTTCAGAGGAAAATGAGAAATACGTTTTGTGACCTTGAGATTCTCATTTGTTTCGTTATCACCGTCAATTCCCAGCTTTCACTGCCAACACTGCAGCAAGGAGCAGAAAATTTGCCTGTCATATTTCCCAGTCATGAAACAATGAACAATTTCATGAACAGCATGTCACTTTGAAGTTCAGTTATTGTTATAAAGGTGAACAGATTAACCATTTTGGGTGTTGCAAGACCCCACAATTAACTCTCCTGAAAATTTCAGAATCTCACACTTTTAAGCATCTTGAGACTGACAATTTCCTGGATAGTCAACATGGTTTTGTGAAGGTTAGGCCGTGCCTCACAAACCTTATTGAGTTCTTTGAGAAGTTGACCAAACAGATGGATGAGGGTAAAGCGGTTGATGTGGTGTACATGGATTTCAGTAAGGCATTTCATGAGGTTCCCCATGGTAGGCTATTGCACAAAATATGAAGGCATGGGATTGAGGGTGATTTAATGGTTTGGATCAGAAATTGGCTAGCTAAAAGAAGACAGAGGGTAGTGGTTGATGGGAAATATTCATCAGTTACTAGTGGTATACCGCAAGGATCTGTTTTGGGTCCACTGTTGTTTGCCATTTTTATAAATGACCTGGTTGAGGGCATCGAAGGATGGGTTAGTAATTTTGCAGATGACACTAAGGTCGGTAGAGTTGTGGATAGTGACGAAGGATGTTGTAGGTTACAGAGGGACACAGATAAGTTGCAGAGCTGGGCTGAGAGGTGGCAAATGGAGTTTAATGTGGAAAAGTGTGAGGTGATTCACTTTAGAAGGAGTAACAGGAATGCAGAGTACTGGGCTAATGGTAAGATTCTTGACAGTATAGATGAGCAGAGAGATCTTGGTGTCCAGGCACATAGATCCTTGAAATTTGCCACCCAGGTTGACAGGGTTGTTAAGAAGGCATATGGTTAGCTTTTATTGGTAGAGGGATTGAGTTTTAGAACCATGAAGTTGTGCTGCAGCTGTACAAAACTGTGGTGTGGCCTCCATGGAGTATTGTGTACAGTTCTGGTCACCGCATTATAGGAAGAATGTGGAAGCTTTGGATAGGGTCCAGAGGAGATTTATGAGGATGTTGCCTGGTATGGAGGGAAAGTCTTGCGAGGAAAGGCTGAGGGACTTGAGGCTGTTTTCATTAGAGAGAAGAAGGTTGAGAGGTGACTTAACTGAGACATATAAGATAATCAGAGAATTAAATAGGTTGGACAGTGAGAGCCTTTTTCCACGGATGGCAATGGCTAGCATGAGGGGACAAAGCTTTAAATTGAGGGATGATAGATATAGGACAGATGTCAGAGTTAGTTATTTTTACTCAGAGAGCAGTAGAGTCATGGAATGCACTGCCTGCAACAGAAGTAGACTCGCCAACTTTAAGGGCATTTCAATGGTCATTGGATAGGCATATGGATGAGAATGGAAGAGTGTAGGATAGATAGGTTTCAGATTGGTTCCACAGGCTGGTACAACGTCGCGGGCCGAAGGGCCTGTACTGCACTGTAATGTTCTATGTTCTAATGTTCTATGTTGTATGTAATTACATTGAAGGTTCTGTATAAAGATAAATTGTTGTTGAAAAATCCTAATATTTCTTTTTAACAACATAGAATCCTGCAATAAATGTGACAAGGTTGGATTTTGCTTGAGATTTTATCAGCACTAAGCATTGTAGTGTCCCTAGTTTATTTGTAAAGCAATGATCTGTTGAATGTCCTAGGTTGGGGAAATTGACTTAAGTTTTTGATAGCGAAGGTTGTTTTACATGTTAAAAACCATTTATTGTGTGATTGAGATCATTGTTAAAAATCCTGTGGCATTCTTAGAGAAGAACAGGGAGCCTTCTGCCAATGTGCATCTCAAAATTAATAGCAATTACAAACAACCTGATGGCTCATTCGACTTCTCACTGATGTGGGAAATTTTATGGCCTGTTAATCTACATAATAAGTGGCCGTGTTCCAAGAATAACTAATTGCTCACAGCAGTCTGAGACATTTCGACGTGAAGGGTAATGTATGTAAATACAGCAACAAAATGTTTAATTAGGTAATCTAACAATATCCCTATTAAGCAAAAAGACTGGAAAATTGGCAAGTTTGTCTGACTTGCCATGCATTAAAGGGCTAGTCATCTAGTATTTCTGAATTACAGTGATGGTGGTTCAGTGAGTGTGGTTGCAGTGATATTCTATTTTTAAAGTAAGTACTTTTATTGCTCTTGCTCTTATCTATCCAAGCACGATGTGTATTTAGAGTATTCAAATAATTCACTGATCTATGTAGGTCATTTACTGCCCAAAAGAAACCTTTACCATTTTGTCAAAACTGAAAATATCCCACTTATGTCAAAAAGTGTAGCTGCTGATGGGCCTTAAAACGTGAATCACCAGGCAAATGGTTTAAAGCTACTTAGAGGTTTTTGCAAGTTAGAAAGAGATGGTGAGGATGATCCTACGATTGAAAAGCAGAAATTCGCCAAATTCGGACGAAGGCCCACAGTGCATTTGCTGGTTCTTGTGAAATTTGGAATGGAGTTAAATTGGGTTGGATTTATTGTCACATGTACTCACACGAGTACAGTGAAAAGTTTGCAAGTTGCCACTTACGGTGCCATCTTAGATACAAAGTTAACTAGATACAAAGTCTTAGTGACAAAGCAGAAAACTGAAGATAACAAAGTTTAAAAAGTTAAACGTTATAGTCCTTCTTACTAAAAAGAAACCCAGTTAACAGTTCAACACCACAGGCCATAAGGCCCTGGCCATGTTGGGCTCACACTTCTCACTTAGTGTACTCATCCATTCTTTCCACAGAACCCAAGATTATGGGATTAATCTGTTGTGTAGTGCAATGCAGATGGCTGCACAGATTTCTTCTGATGCATTCAAGAGATGTGGGCATTGTTGGTTAGGCCACAGCTGAAAATGTGTTGCTGGAAAAGCGCAGCAGGTCAGGCAGCATCCAGGGAACAGGAGAATCGATGTTTCGGGCATAAGCCCTTCTTCAGGAATGGGCCAGAGTTTACCTCACTGACAGAGAGTTGAAGAGCATTGACCTTCTTCCAGATGGCTGAGACTACACTGACCCGGATGGTAATCTCAGACCAGGCTGGCTTAATCTGGTTGGGGGGAGGGCACTGGGTGAGGAGGACAACCTGCCTATGTGCCCATCTCCTGTCCAGCATGGCCTCCAGAGCCCTGCTTGCAAAGCAAGGTGGCAAATCTCCTGTGTGTGTCACTTCCTGGGCAAATGTCAGAAACCATGCAGAACAAGTGTATGCACTCAAGGCAGGTGTATGGATTTAGGCCAGTATCTGCCAATGTCTTATTGAATGGCAGAATAGGTTGGAGGGGCTGAATGGTTTGCTCCTGCTCTCATGTTCTGATGTAACAGCTCTGGGACGACAGTGCTTTCCTGGATGCACAACAGGCTTTTGAAAATGGTACCGGCCTAGGGAGGCCAATCCATTCTGGGATGTGCTGGCAGTGGCATGTTGTTCTGGGTCTAGAAAGAGGTAGAATGGGGCTACAATCAGAAGAGAAGGGCGCAATGGAGTGGGATTGGTAGTTAATGTGGCAAGTTTGGTAAGACACAGTGAGAAAACTCACTACACCTTGTGGAGAGAAACCCTCTATTAAACTGTCATAATCAGTGTAAGATTCTGCCTATTAACACCACAGACACTACCAGACCTGCTGAGTTTCTCCAGCACACTCTGTCTTTTTATTTCAGATTCCCAGTATCTGCAGTATTTCGCTTTGCCTCCATTGCAAGCAGGATTATCTATACAACATATCTCATCGCTTCTTCCTGCTGAACCATTGCAGAAGAGATGAGGGATTGGCATTACTGAAAGATCCACAAAGTAAACACACAGACGTCTCAAAAGCAGAGCGACATTGCACAGGAGGGAAACTTTTGTAGGTCCATCAATTTTAATTGTTGAAAAGTTGGAAGTCTCTGGAGAATTCCATCAGAGGCTGCAGAGAGGCAGGACTTGTGTGAGAATGTTGTATCAGTTCGGAAAAGAAATGTGTTACAAAAAAATGTTATGCAGCAAAATATTTTCATTGAATTCAAGAGGCTGCTGAAGGAGTTGGCACTGAGCTACCACACATAGACATGCCATATTCATCCAGAACCAGTCAAAGATAAATGAACTGGGGATCCTGGAGGCATTGCAGAAATTGGTTCTCAAGCAATGTTGTATTTTTATGGCCATCTGCATTTGCCATCATCCCCAACACTTTCTGTGAATGTGTATCCAGAAAGCTGCTTAGCAAAACTAGTCTAACTAGCCCAGAGCACAGCCACCAACTACCTAAGGTTCAGCAGTGGTGTAGTGTAGAGCAGAGCATGGAGAATTGACCTCTTTGTCAGAGAAGGTTTTAAAAAAAGGCTGAACATCGATAAACTTAACTGAAGCAGATGTCCATTTTATTTCAATATTAGCTGGGTAAATTTTGGACTATCCTTACAATGCAGATAGGAACCCAAGGAGCCCTCGTAAAACTGGAATCAATTGGTATTGGGGGCAAACTCTCTGCTAGTCAGCGTTATACCTGACATATAGGAAGATGGTTGTAGTTGTTGGGGGTCAGTCATCTCAGCTCCAGGACATTTCTGTAGGAGTTCCTCAGGATAGTGTCCTAGGCCCAACCATCTTCAACTGCTTCATCAATAAGGTCAGAAGTGGGGATGGCCGCCGATGATTGCACGATGTTCAGCACCGTTCACGACTCCTCAAATACTGAAATAGTCTGTGTCCAAGATCTGGACAATATCCAGGCTTGGGCTGACAAGTAGCAAGTAACATTCGTGCCATACAAATGTCAGGCAATGAACATCACCAATAAGAGCAGGTCAGAAGCTTGGATACTGCAGCGAGTAACTCACCTCCTGACACCCTAAAGCCTGTCCACCATCAACAAAGCACAAGTCGGGCGTGTGATGGAATACTCCCCACTTGCCTGGATAGGTGCAGCCCCAACAACACTCAAGAAGCTTGACACCATCTAGAATGAAGCAGCCTGCTTGATTGGCACCACATCCACATGCAACCACGCCCTTCTCCACCAATGCTCAGTAGCAGCAGTGTGTACTATCTACAAGATGCACTGCCGAAATTCACCAAATATCCCCAGACTGCACCTTCCAAACCCACGACCACTTCCATCTAGAAGGACAAGGGTAGGAGATATATGGGAACACCACCAACTTCAAGTTCCCCTCCAAGTCGCTCATCATTCTGACTTGGAAATATATAGAGTCATGGAGATATACAGCATGGAAACAGACCCTTCGGTCCAACCCCTCCATGCCGACCAGATATCCCAACCCAATCTAGTCCCACCAGCCGGCACCCGGCCCATATCCCTCCAAACCCTTCCTATTCATATACCCATTCAAATGCCTTTTAAATGTTGCAATTGTACCAGCCTCCACCACATCCTCTGGCAGCTCATTCCATACATGTAACACCCGCTGCGTGAAAAAGTAGCCCCTTAGGTCTCTTTTATATCTTTCCCCTCTCACCCTAAACCTATGCCCTCTAGTTCTGGATTCCCCGACCCCAGGAAAAAGACTTTGTGTATTTATCCCATCCATGCCCCTCATGATTTTATAAACCTCTATAGCGTCACCTCTCAGCCTCCAACACTCCAGGGAAAACAGCCCCAGCCTGTTCAGCCTCTCCCTATAGCTCAAATCCACCAACCCTGGCAACATCCTTGTAAATCTTTTCTGAACACTTTCAAGGTTCACAATATCTTTCCAATAGGAAGGAGACCAGAATTGCACACAGTATTCTAACAGTGGCCTAACCAATGTCCTGTACAGCCACAACATGACATCCCAGCTCCTGTACTCAATACTCTGACCAATAAAAGAAAGCATACCAAACACCTTCTTCACTATCCTATCTACCTGTGACTCCACTTTCAAGGAGCTATGAACTTGCACTCCAAGGTCTCTTTGTTCAGAAACACTCCGTAGGACCTTACCATTAAGTGTATAAGTCCTGCTAAGATTTGCTTTCCCAAAATGCAGCACCTCGCATTTATCTGAATTAAACTCCATCTGCCACTTCTCAGTCCATTGGCCCATCTGGTCCAGATCCGGTTGTAATCTTGGTATCATCTGCAAACTTACTAACTGTACCTGTTATGCTCGCATCCAAATCATTTATGTAAATGACAAAAAGTAGAGGACCCAGCACCGATCCTTGTGGCACTCCACTGGTTACAGGCCTCCAGTCTGAAAAACAGCCCTCCACCACCACCCTCTCTCTTCTATCTTTGAGCCAGTTCTGTATCCAAATGGCTAGTTCTCCCTGTATTCCATGAGATCTAAACTTGCTAATCAGTCTCCCATGGGGAACCTTGTTGAACGCCTTACTGAAGTCCATATAGATCACATCTACCACTCTGCCTTCATCAATCCTCTTTATTACTTCTTCAAAAACCTCAATCAAGTTTGTGAGACATGATTTCCCACACACAAAGCCATGTTGACTATCCGTAATCAGTCCTTACTTTTCCAAATACATGTACATCCTGTCCCTCAGGATTCCCTCCAACAACTTGCCCACCACCGATGTCAGGCTCACTGGTCTATCGTTCCCTGGCTTGTCTTTACCGCCCTTCTTAAAGAGTGGCACCACGTTTGCCAACCTCCATACTTCTGGCACCTCACCTGTGACTATCGATGATACAAATATCTCAGCAAGAGGCCCAGCAATCACTTCTCTAGCTTCCCACAGAGTTCTCGGGTACACTTGGTCAGGTCCTGGGGATTTATCCACCTTTGTGCGTTTCAAGACATCCAGCACTTCCTCCTCTGTAATCTGGACATTTTGCAAGATGTCACCATCTATTTCGCTACTTTCTATATCTTCCATATCCTTTTCCACAGTAAATTCTGATGCAAAATATTCATTTAGTATCTCCCCCATTTTCTGCAGCTCCACACAAAGGCCGCCTTGCTGATCTTTGAGGAGCCCTATTCTCTCCCTAGTTACCCTTTTGTCCTTAATGTATTTGTAATAACCCTTTGGATTCTCCTTAATTCTATTTGCCTAAGTTATTTCATGTCCTCTTTTTGCCCTCCTGATTTCCATCTTAAGTATACGTTCTTTATACTCTTCCAAGGATTCACTCGATCTATCCTGTCTATACCTGACATATGCGTCCTTCTTTTTCTTAACCAAACCCTCAATTTCTTTCATCATCCAGCATTCCCTGTACCTACCAGCCTTCCCTTTCACCCTGACAGGAATATACTTTCTGTGGATCCTCGTTATCGCCGTTTCTCCGCTGTCGCTGGGTCAAAATCCTGGAGTCCCCTCCCTAATGGCATTGTGAGTCAACCCAAAGCAGGTGGACTGCAGCGGTTCAAGAAGACAGCTCACCCCCACCTTCTCAAGGGCAGCTAGGGATGGGCAATAAATGCTGGCCAGCCAGCAACACCCACATCCCACAAATGAATAAGTTTTAAAATGTATAAAAGGAAATAGGAACTGGAGTAGGCCATTCGGCCCTTCGAGCCTGCTCTACCATTAACTATGATCAAACTGATCATCCAACCGTGATCATCCAACAATCCCCTGTTCCCATGCATTTGGTATGCTTTCCTTTGCTGGTCAGAGCATTGAGTATAGCAGTTGGGAGTCATGTTGCAGCTGTACAAGATGTTGGTTAGGCCACTGTTGGAATATTGCATGCAATTCTGGTCTCCTTCCTATCAAAAGAATGTTGTGAAACTTGAAAGGGTTCAGAAAAGATTTACAAGGATGTTGCCAGGGTTGGAGGGTTTGAGCTATATAGAAGGTTGAATAGGCTGTTTTCCCTGGAGCATCAGAGGCTGAGGGGTGACCTCATAGAGGTTTATAATATCATGAGGGGCATAGTTAGGATAAACAGACAAGCTCTTGTCTCTGGGAGGGGAGAGTCCAGAACTAGAAGGCATAGGTTTAGGGTGAGGTGGGAAAAATATAAAAGTGAACTTTTACACAGAGGATGTTGCGTGAATGGAATGAGCTGCCAGAGGAAGTGGTGGAGGCTGGTACAATTACAACATTTAAAAGGCATCTGGATGGGTATATGAATAGGAAGGGTTTGGAGGAATATAGGCTGGGTGCTAGCAGGTGGGACTAGATTGGGTTTGGATATATGGTCGGTGCTGTTTCCGCGCTGTACATCTCTATGACTCTATTTATTTTGTCTTTGTCAGTTTTCCTTCCCTTCTCTTCTCCTCTCCTGTGCTGTTGCCACCATTTACATCACCTTCTTTGTACCATGCTCCACGATTCCTCCCTCCAGCCTTACAGATAGTTCCTTCTCTTTCTATTCGCACATCTTCCAGGGTTGGCTGACTTGAGTGTTTGGTTAATGAAACAAACCAGTCTCTAACTCCTTCCAGTTCTGACCGAGAGGTCAGTCAGCTGAAAAGATTCATTTCGTCTCCAAAGCTGCTGTCTGGCCCGCTAAGCTTTTCCAACACTTTTCTCGTTGCTTTTTATCTAATCTGTGGGAACAATGATAATTTGGGACCGTACATGTTGCCATATTCATGCTATGAGCTGAGAGACTTGCTAAGAGCCCAAGCAACATTTTGCATAAATCTCCTGCTATGAATTCTTGTGCAGCAAATCCATTTGAAGCTAAGACAGCTAAGATGGGTGAAAGAGGGAGCCAAGGTAGAGAAACTCAACATAAACATTATTGGATCAAATACCAAGGAGTCCTGCATTATTCCAGTTTAACTGTACTCTGGACTATGCTTCCATTGAATCCTGTAGTTGTAAGCACATTTATCTCTCATTTGCAGCCTTTGGGACTTCAGATAAATGCTACAAAAGCATTAATGCTGATGGATGAGTCACAGCAACCTGTGTGGAGATAGCTGATATATAGAAATACAATTTCTCAACCTGAGCAAACTACCTGGGCCATCATGATAAGACTGCTGGGTCAGCAGTGGATAAAAATCTTCACCCAACATGATCTGAGGACACTTTCCCAGGCAGGTCTTTATGACATGATCAGACTGGGTGGATTTTAATGCCATTTTCAAACATTAATCCTCTCAGAACCATTACCTAATTACAATAGGACTGAAAATGTTGAATGTGCAAAAGTATGTAAAAACAAAATGTGACTACATGCCCCACCTCCAGATTAAATAAAATTTCTATGTGGCTTTTAAGAGAGCTTGTTGTTGTACTGAAGTCATGAAATTATTCCAATTGTAAATAATGGCTCTTCACCAACATGATGTCATGTTGTCCAGCAAGGTTACTTCTGCTGTGGCCATTATTCTCACTTTTCTCATCGTTGTGTAAGGATCAGTGACTCGCATTGTCCATATTCTGCAGATTCATCTTTCAGCTGTCACAAATTAGGCCGAGGACATCTCTTCAACCATGGCTGTCATCAGCATGAGAAGCTTGTAGGTTCAGGTGTCTCTCCAAAGACTGGAGTACATAACCTCGGCTGACTTCAGTGTGCAATACTGAGGGAATGTTGCATTGTTGGATTTGCCGTTATTTATCTGAGATGTTAACTGAGGGTCTGTCTTCAAGGGCATGTATAATATAGTGGGATCTTCACCAGCAGCTGGAAATGGTGATGGAAGGTACTGGGTAAGGGAACTGAGACAGGCAGCGTCCAAGGAGCAGGAGAATCGACGTTTCGGGCATGAGCCCTTCTTCGCTTTTCCAGCAACACATTTTCAGCTCTGATCTCCAGCATCTGCAGTCCTCACTTTCTCCTAAGGGAGCTGAGACCTCCACCAGCAGGTGGCAATAGTGAGGAGGGGAGTGGGGATTTACAGCTGGAGCAGTCACATGGACTTTCACTGGAAATAAGGTGTCTTTGGTGGAAGGAAGGGTGATAGACAAAGGATTCCTCAACCGAATGGTTCATTCTGTGCACGTATGGTAAATATCTTTAATTTCTCTTCATGTTTGTAATGACCTGATGCTAGTGGAATAAAGATTCTCTGTTTCATAATCTTTGGCTGTCTTTGTCTTTAAATTTCATGTTATGAAAAGATCCCCTGGCATGTGTTTTAGGATCATTGTCCTCAAATCCAACCAGATTCCTCGTTCTCCATGAGTTACTTGGAATGAGGCTGTAATGAGGTTTTCTTTAAACTCTTTAGTTATAACTTGTACATCAAGACCACACAATGAGCAAAATGACCATTCCATTCTCCCTCTACCCAGACCCTGTACTCATGTTATCATTTACTCACAGTCTAATGAATGCTAACTTGTCTTTCTACATCTCTCCCAAGTATAGTCTCAAAATACTATTAAACTAGTATTAAATGATTTGCATTCCTCTTAAATCCTAATGTCACATGATGAGCATGTCTTGTGTCTGTCTGGCTCTTTCTTCTTGATCTACCTGTCAGTATCTTTGGTTGGGTTGATGGTTGAAGCTCAGACCTGAGTGACACAGCTTGGGGTGATTGAGAGGAAGTTAGTCTCATCATCCCATTCTCTATGTCACTGGAATGAATCTTTCCTCAGCTTCTAATAGGATCAGAGCTTTTTGGTTTGACATAGTGTCTTGAGGAGATCCAAAGGTGGTTGCTGTGTTGTTGCCTGGTAACTGGACCTTTGGCCTGCTACTCACCTATCCACTCCTTTTGACTGGTAATGAATGTCGATAAAGTCTTTACTCAATATCAGCAATTATACCATCTAAGCTGTTGCTCCCTTTAGATTTCCTCCTTTCCCTTCACTCAGTTTGGATCTTCAGAGGTGATGTTGGGTCTCAGCCTATACATTCAGTTCTGCCTACTGGAAGTTCCTCTTTGCATTGAATTCCTTTTGCTCCACATTGAAGGCGCTTTAAACTGAAACAGTTCTTCCTATTCTTCATTGGTTTTGCCTGGCTTTCTCATGGGTGCTGACTCCCAGATACATGCTGGATCAACTCCTCATGAAACACACACCGGAAGTATGCTCTCTGAATTGACTTCTGCAGCTCTGCCTGCTTCACATGGTGAATGACCGATCCTTAAGTTATGTAGAAACCAGGAGGAGTAGGCCCTTCAACCTTCCGAGCCTGCTCCATCATTCATGGCTGACCTCTATCCAAATGTTGTATTCCCACTTTCTCCCCATTAATTTGTGATCCTTCAAAATCCATCTTTTTCTTCTTCAATATATTCTGTGACTTGGCCTTTACTATATTCAGTGGTCAAGATTTCCACAGATTCCTTTGAATGAAGGATTTTTTCATTATCTCAGTTCTATATGGTCCAACCTGTATCCTCAGACTGTGTCTCCTGGCTCTAGATTCCCCAACTAGGGAAAACATCCTTCCTGCATCTAGTCAGTTTAACCCAGTTAGAATTTTATACATTTCAATCTCCTGTCATCTTTCATAACTCTGGTGAATACAGGATCCTTCAACCCATTCTCTCCTGATCCCCATTATCAATGTATTTGAACCTCCATTGCACTCCCTCTATGGCATGTATATCTTTTTGTAGACAGGACACCAACACTGCATGCAATACTCTAGCTGTAGTCTCACCAATTTTAAGTCTTTAGTTTGCAAGAAATCTGATATCACCTCATTGTGCACAGCAACAACTATACAATGATGAATTGAGACATCTTTCAATCTCTGTAGCCATAACTGTTGTTAACCAGTACAAATAATTTATAAATGAATTGGTGAATTCCTCATGCTCTGCCTCTATGAATCTCACTTCTTCAATTATCACATTGTCCTTAGGACTGAAACAGGAATTAAGGGCATCCAGAATTTCACCATAAGATGCCAACAGCAAGTTGATTGCTATATTTCTTAGATTAAAACAGTGACTACACTTCAACATACAAATTGGCTTTTCTCACTTTGTAACATCTGGAGTTAATGTGGTTGCTATTAAAATGGAATTCTTTCTTTTGTGTTTCTATTCTGTTATCTTTGTTGCTCTATTTAGTCATTCTTATATTTCATTGCAATCCTTACTAATTATGATAATCATGAGGGGCATGGATAGGATAAATAGACAAAGTATTTTCCCTGCTGTTCATAATATACATTAATGATTTGAATGAGGGAATCAAGTCGAATATGTCCACGTTTACTGATGACTCATAAATGGGTGAGAATGTAAGTGATGAGGAGGATGTAGAGAGGTTTCAGGGCAACTGGACAGATTGAGCGATTGGGTAACTGCATGACAGATGCAACATAACATGAATAAATGTAAAATTGTCCACTTTGGCAGGAAAAACAGAATGGCAGTGAATAATGTGAATAGTGACAGACTGGGGAAAGTTGATATACAAAGGAACCTGGGTGTTTTCGTATACCAGTTACAGAAAGTAAACATGAAGGAGCACCAAACTGGAAGATAAATGATACTTTGGCCTTCATTGCAGGACAGTTTGAGTACAGGGGCAAGCAAGTCTCCCTGCAGCTGGGTAGGTCATTGGTGGGAAATCACCTGGACTATTCTGTACAGTTTTCATCTCCTTACCCAAGAACAAATGTACTTCCTGCAGAGATAGTGCAGCGAGGGTTCATCAGACTGATTCCTGGGATGGCAGATTGTTGCATGAGGAGAGATTGGGTGGACTGGGCCTGTACTCAGTGGAGTTGAGAAGGATAAGAAATGGTCTTATTGTAAGACATCAACCTCTCAGAAGTCTGGACAGATTGAATACAGGGATGATATTTCCTTTGGCCAGGGAATTCCAACCAAGGAAGTACCGTCTCAGATAAATGGTGGACCATTTCGGACTAAGATGAGAACTTTCTGAACGCATTAAATTCCCTACCCCAGAGGGATGTGGAGGTCAGGTCACTGAATATATTTTAAAAAACAAAAGATATCTAGAAGCTAAAGATGTCAAGGGTGATAAAGAGAGTGTGGGTGTATGGCATTGAGATAGAGAATCAACCATGTTTGAATGGTAAAGGGTTTCTGATGGGCTGAATGGCCTTCTCTTGCACCTATTTCTGTTTCTTTGGAAGACCATCCAGTTCTCACTCTTCAAGTTATCTCGGGCCATGATTTTGGAAAACCATGTACTTAACTAATCCCCTGGAATATTCTAGACAAGACGTACTGGCTAAGATTCATTCCGCAATGTTTCTATGTAGTGGAGGGATTGGCTCCACACATGGCCTTGCCAGCAGATGCCACAGAAACAAAACGCAACTCCATTAGAGTGGGCTGCATCTGTGGTTCTTTCAAAACTACCATTGCTGTTTACAAAGTATTGTTACCGCTGTTCCTTCTTTCTGTTTTCCCTTGGCAGGATCAAACTAGGAAATAACACAAAGTCAGTTTATGAAAAGTGGATGAAAAATGTGGCTCTGATTCACCGGGTAAACTAGATTGAGGTTTTGAAACGAGTCCTAGCCAATTGGATTTGAGAACTTCAAGCCATGTTGTTCAAATACTTTTCATGTTCCCTCCCTTAAAAATTTTAATCCTTCTCGATACAAATTGTTGGGAAAGTGTTTACTTTGGTCCAGACCATTGCACAATCTCCAGTTACAAAATTCCCATCCAGCCTAGTTCCTCAACACATGTTCTTGTTTGTGCCTTTTATTTCTTCTTGCACCGATGATTAGTTGTGGAATTAATTAGCCCTCCTACACTCTAGATTGAGTTGGTCTCTGGTCTTAATGGTAATGGTAAGAAGAGGATATGCCAAGCCCGACGTTACAGATTGTGATTGAACACAAGTCTGTTGCTACTAATGGCCAACAACACCTCAAGGCTGCCCAGTTTTGAGTTTCCACAAGTTTTTAAGTTTTGTTTCATTTAATGTGGTGATAGTGCCACACAATACAATGGGGTGGGCGGGAGGTTGGTGGTGGAGGCGCATGCGGTGGCATCTTTAATGTGGTGACTGGAACTTTGTTTCCACAAGGACAGTGCACTATTACTGATACTACAATGTACAGTTGTTACAGGTAAACCGGTGAAGAGAAGGACAGCTATGTTGTTGGTTCCATTTGCCACAGAGCCCGTCTAACAGGTATGTCCTTCAGGACTAGGCCGACCTGGTCAGGAGGTGATGTTATTGAGCCACTCTTGGTTGACATTGAATTCCCCCACCCAGAATACATTTTTCATCCTGTCACCCTCAGTTCTTTGTCCAAGTGTTCCTCGGTATGGAAGGTTTGAGTTATAAAGAAAGGCTGGGACTCTTTTCATTGGAGCATGGGAGGTTGAGAGGCGACCTGATAGAAGTTTATAAAATTATGAGGGGTATAAAGGATGTTAATGGTAGTTGCCTGTTCCTAGGATAGGGGAGTTCAAGACCATGGGACACATTTTTAAAGTGAGAGGAGAGAAATTTAGAAAAAACATGAGGCAAATTCTTTACAAAGAGGGTGGTTGACGTGTGGAATGTACTTCCTGAGGAAGTGGTGGATGCGAGTACAATTACAACATTTAAAAGACATTTAGGTAAGTACATGGAGTCATAAAATACCTACAATGTGGGAGCAAGCCATTCGGCCCATCAAGTTCACACTGATCCTTTTGAGAGCATCGCATCCAGACCCATCTTATCCCTGTAACCCTGCATTCCCATGGCTAATCCACCTAGCTTCCACATCCCTGGATATTACAGGGCAATTTAGCATGGCCAATCTACCTAACCTGTACATCTTTGGATTGTGGGAGGAAACCGGAGCACATGAGGAAACCCACACAGACACGGGGAGAACATGCAAACTCCACACACACAGTTGCCCGAGGCTGGAATAATACCTGGGTTCCTGGCGCTGTGAGGCAGCAGTGCCACATGAATAGGAAAGGTTTGGAAGGACATGGGCCAGGAGCAGGCAGGAAGGGACTAGTTTCGATTGGGATTATGGTCGGTGTGGATTGATTGGATGGTAAGGTCTCTTTCCATGCTGAATGACTCTATGGAAGAGTGCTGATGAGTTTGGGGAATGCTGTGGCAGTAGCGGTGGGTTTCCTGGGGCTCTAGATTACTAGTCCAGTGACATTAACACTACCTCCCTGTTGAGACGGGAGTGGAAGAAGATTCAATTCTATTTAGCCAATAATGTGCAGCATAATATTCTCAAAAGGATCAGTATTCCCGACATAACATTTTTCCCCATATTGTAGTCTGGTATTTCTTGCAGATTGTAAGGACTGGAAGTCAGAGTCGATAAAATGTGGAGCTGGAAAAGCACAGCAGGTCAGGCAGCATTGGAGGAGCAGGAAAATCAACATTGGGACCTTTCATCATGCCTGGGGAGGGAGCTTGGGAAAACCTAGGTGCTATGGTGATAGGTGGAGGCAGGTAAGGGATTATTGTGATTGGTCAGTGGGAAGGATGGAGTAGATAAGTGAGAAGAAAGATGGACAGCTTAGGAGGCGGGGGGAGGGGGAGGGCTGAACATGGGTTGAGGCTGGGGGTGGGGAGATTTTGAAGCTGGTAAACTGTATGTTAAGGCCATTTGGCTGTAAGCTCCCGAGGCAGATTATAAGATGTTGTTCCTCCAGCTGACATGTGGCTGCATTTTGATGGTGGAGGAGGCCCAGGATGGACATGTCGCCAAGGGAGTGGGAGGGGGAGTTGAAATGGCTGGTAAGTGGAAGGTGGTGGTGATTGGAGCGTGCGGAGCGCAGATGCTCTGCGAACCAGTCCCCAAGTCTGCGTTTGGTCTCTCCAATGTAGAGGAGACCACATCAGGAGCAGCAGATGCAGTAGATCAGGTTGGAAGAGAAGCAGGGGAATCTCTGCCGGATTTTGAAGGTCCTAACCAAAGTTGACTCTGCTGCTCCTTCGATACCGCCTGACCTGCTCTGCCTTTCTAGCTCCACACTTCATCGCCTTCGATATTTCTTGTTTGCATTTGCATTTGAAGAAAAGAAAGGAAGGTCCCATGTGGTGGGTAAGTAACGTTTTTATTATTCACAAATATTTAGAACATTATTAACATTACATGATAGATTAAAAATAAGCTTCCTCATTAAAGGCAGTTTTAAACTAAAAGAATCAAACAGTAACATTTGACGATTAAGCTGCTGATGACTCACTTTGGTTTGCAAAATGTTGATTAGAGCCTGGCTGGCCAGGCCTGTATTCCTTCTGAGATGCTCCATGCTACATTTTGATTCTTTTTTTTTGTATCCAAAGTATCCAATTTCTAATAAACCAAATAATTTGTAATAAATCAATTGAGGAATTACTCAAATGCTAACCCGGAGTAACTTTTAATTATCAACCATTGAACCTTCTTTAGAATCCAGTGGCCTGTAGTGTGACATCTGTAAGACTTCCCCATGTATTCCCTTCTTCAGAAGAATTTCATCGTCTGTGCATCAATCCCAATGACACTGAAATTTGCTGACTGGAGGGAAGTGGAGATCTTTGGATGGGGAAAGGGCATCCCTTGTTTTACAACACTTTGCCAGGATTCATGATGTTTTTGGGATCCAGTGCAGCTTTAATTTCCCTCATCACTTCCATACCAGCCGCACCAATTTCTTCAACCAGGAGATGCCTCTTGCCCAAGCCTATCCCGTGCTCCCCAGTACAGGTGCCATGCATGGCCAATGCTCTTCTATGAGAGAAAGCGAGAAAGAGAGAAAGCAAGAGCCCAATTAGCAAGGTAACCTGTTGCATTAAAATGTTTTTGAATATCTTATGTTCTGTAATTACAGCACTAACTCACACTGAGCTATGAGAACCTTTAGTCGGTCAACTCTATCAGTTCTTAACCGAGGACTGCAGACGTTGGAGATCAGAATCGAAGAATGTGGTGGTGGAAACACACAACAGGTCAGGCAGCGTCTGAAGAGCAGGAAAATCGATGTTTCGGGCATAAGCCCTTCATCAGGAATGAGGCTTGTGGGCCAAGGGGGCTGGAGGATAAATGGGAGGAGGGAGAGGGCTTGGGGGGAAGGTAGCTGGGAATGCAATAGGTAGATGAAGGTGGGGGTGGTGGGGGTGGGGAGGGAAGTGATAGATCGGAGAGGAGGGTGGAGCATATAGGTGGGAAGGAGATGGACAAGTAGGACCTACCTGTCCCTTGAATGATCCTATTAATCTCCCAGCCTCCTTGGCCCACAAGCCTCATTCCTGAGGAAGGGCTGAAACGTTGCCTCTCTTGCCTAACCTGCTGTGCTTTTCCAGCACCGCACTCTTCGACTCAGTTCATGGACTAAATAACATGGGAGAAATCAACACTCACTCAGATTCTATATTAAATAATGAATATGCAATGATTATCGATTCAAGTACACACTCTTGCTACCCTTCTGACTGGCATTGTAGTGAGAGTTAACCCTCCAGAGAGTTTTGTTCATGAATTTCTAGATATTGCCTTGGGATTCCTATTTGGTTTTAGGGTTAATCCATGTTGCTTCATTCTGAAAAATGCTCTTTCTTCATTTCTCTTTCAGTCAGACAAGCTGAACCTTGACAACAGAATACAATTAAACTGTTGAAAATACCTTCTATGCTCAGTAATAAGCAATTCCTTTCCCCTGAAAATACGCAGTATTACAGAATCTCCGAATCATTACAGCACTCGAGGAGGCCATTCAGCCTACAGTCTGCACACTAGCTCTCTGATTGAGCTATTCACTTAGTATCATTCCCCTTCCCATTCCCCAAAACCCTGCACATCCTTCCTTTTGGAATGACAGTCTAGTTCCCTCTGGAATTCCCTCTAGTTGAATCTGACTCCACTATACCCTCAGGCAGTACGTTCCAGACCCTAAACACTTGCTGCATGAGGAGGTTTTGTTTTCTCTCGCATGTCACTTTTACTTCCTTAGCTAATTACTTCAAATCTGTGCCCCTCAGTGTTGATCAGTTCGTGAATGGAAAGTTTCTCCTAATTCATTCTGTCCATGCCAGACCCCTCATGACACCTGTATCATTTTTCCCTTGTCTCAGAAAAACACTCCCAACTTTTCCAATCCATTTTTATTGCTGTAGATCTCCATCCCTGGAATCATTCACACACCTTTCCTCGTGAATCTATTTTCAACAGATAACCTTGTATTATCCTCGATCTACACTAAAATAGTGACCTTTACAGAACCATTTTACTGTATAAACAACAATTCAGGAGCTTTCCAGGTTTCTGTATGAGCCAGCTCAGTTGGCTGGACAGCTGGTTTGTGATGCACAGGGATGCCAACAGTGTGGGTTCAATTCCCACACCAGCTAAGGTTACCATGAGGGACTCTCCTCCCTGACCTCTCCCCTCACCTGAGCCTCCGGTTAAACCATCATCAGTCATCCCTCTCTCTAATGAGAGGGAAGCCCAACAATGCGTTAACATTAAGGTGACTGTACCTTCTCTTTAACTTATTCGGTTCTCTGTAATGTTTATGTAGGGGTCAAGTGCACTCCCAATACTGAGTCACTAAATGAGCTGAATGGGAAGGTAAGAAAGGATTGAGAATGATGTTCTGCCTACCAATGCTCATCAACATAAGGCACTCTAAGAAGCTTTAAACAGTCATGGGTTCCCTGTGACAGATGAACTTAACTGAGCCACAGATCTTCTCACAAAAATGGTAAAGTCATCCCCCCTCAGGAATCTTTCAAAGGACTGCTCTAAATGTACACTGTATCTATATTTCCGAGTACCACCAAATATACAGAGATTGCAATCGTATCCGTTAATGCTGCGAATAGATAGATAGGTAGATAGATCTGCTCTTCAGAATGACACGTTCCACCCTATACAGTGAGAAAGGCAAGGAGCTACTGCCGAGCAAGCAGCAGGATTAGCAATTCTGAGGCCACAACAGCATGGCGTCACCTACTCTCCACTGGGCCCCAATCCTTTAACCTTTCGTTTTGCTAACATGTGAACATTTGCAGGTGAGACACCATTCGCCCACTCCAGCTTTCAGGAATTAGCAAACTCTGGTGACTTTGTAGTTAAAGCCAACTTCTTGTATCGAGCACTTTGGGTTGTGGGGGGAGACCTGAAAATGCAGGCAGTCCAACAAGCTGCATCACTGGCGTGTGTAAGCCTCCTAATCCAAGCCCCCAAGGCACGTCATCTTGTCAAATTCAACTTAAAGATCATCTGGGATTGTTTTTACAAACCACTACCTTCTATCATATATCCACTGCAGAGCTGGAATAATCCATCTTGACATTAAGATCACAGCTCAGCAGATCTTCAAACACTTTGAAAAGTGCCATTTTCTTCTCTTCAGGGAAATCAAGTAATGCCAGAACAGAGATGAGATGCCTTACTGTGTACCGACTTAACAATTACCTTCTTTCCACATTCACCAGAGAATCCGATTGGATTTTCTCCTTTAATCAAGGAGCATGTTGCTATAGTAATGGCTCGACATTAACAGAAATAAACTGAACAGACGCTAGTTTTGACATCAATGAAACCGAGGTCTCTCGGAAGATTTAAAATATTGAATATAAATAAATTCTTTGGGAATGTACAACATCCATCTGCGGATGAAGTCAGCAAAGAACTGCGCAGCCTAAGGGAGGGTTACTGGAGTGTGAGAAATTGAATAATGTCTATAAGTGGGCTCAATAGTGACAGATGAAATGTAATAGGTAAATTAGTGGCTTCAATAAACTGAGGGGGGGGGGGGGGGGTTGGAAGGGGAACTCGGTGTTGTAGTCTCTCCAACTAATTAAAGGGGAATTTGAAAGCAATCTGGGCTAATTGGGTATCAGTCAACAAAGCAAAGAGGTTGTTGACTGATATTGCTGAGTGAATGTAGCATAAACACTTCAGCATTCCAATTCCCATGAATACAATGCCCCAGTTTGGACAGTGCAGAGAACCTTCAGGTGTGTCCAGATCAGCATAATAGTTCGAGAGCTCTCCCTTCGAGCAGCTCTGCAGTGCAACCTGTTGGCCTGGCTTATCCCAAGGACATTTGGGACTATACAGCCAAAGCCTGCCCAGCGACAGGTTCACCCTCCTTGGCTGCAACTTCTACATGGTTTGGGAATGGAGGTTGGAGTGTCCAGGCACTCCTGGAGCATCCTGAGAGGAAACCTCTGGTGGTTGTGTGTGTGTGTGTGTGTGTGTGTGTGTGTGTGTCTATGTGTGTGTGTGTGTCTCTGTGCGTGCGTCTGCATGTCTGTGTCTATGTGTGTGTCTCTGTGCATGTGCCTGTGTGTCTGTCTGTGTGTGTGTCCTACTCTGTCTGGGTGCCTGCAGGCACTACCCTGCTTCTGTGAGAGGAAGAGGCACCGGGAGTGAGGTTGAGCTCCCTTGTCCCCCTCTTGCTGCTGGTGCTGAGGGACAGTGCTTAAAGTCATGGACCTCTGAGAGTTCTGCTGGACCTGGCTCTCCATAGCAACCACCAACCTACCTATGGAGACAGCTAGGCGTTGCTAACATCGACGGGCTCCTTCAACGTCCGGTGCAGTTTACCGAGTGTCTCTGACCAAGCTGTTGCTGTCACTATCTGTGCATTGGTACAAAGTCAGACATTATGGGATTGTCCTGTGCCTAGGCCTGAGCAGCCCCCTGGTCTCTAGCAAGCTCTGGGTGCCCAGTGACCTAGGCCATTTCCTCCTCAGCGAGCTGGAGGGACGTGCCAGTGATGCGCTGACCAGAACTTGCTCCTGAATCAAATCAAAACCGAGTACCCACTGAGGTGAGAGGCTCTGGGTATGCAGCCAGGGATGTGTGACTGGCCAAGATGGGTGTCATGCAACCTGCACGCAATAATCAACGAGGTGAGCAGTAGAAAACTGTATGAGAAAAGTCGTTGTGAGCCCACAACAAGAAACCCTCCCTGCAATTCCCCGGCGATAAAATTCAGCCTAAAATTACTGTACCTGGCCAGTCTATTGGTGAACTCTTTATTCCTCGTCAATTCATCCTCATCTTGTGGGTCCACCATCATCAAACAGTGGAAGTTACCATCTCCTACGTGGCCTACAATAGGTCCTTGGGTTAAAGATGATAGTTGGTCACATGTTTCACATCAGATTCTCTTGTTTTTGTCAATGGTTTCATTGTAAGTTTAAAAGCATTACTCATTAAAGAGGGAACCATATTTAATCTTATCCAATAAGCTGAGGGATAAATGTTACAGAAAGGTGCTCTGCTTAAGCCATCAAATAAAAGCTAAATCCAAAACAAACATACAGAATGCTGGAGAAACTCAGCAGATCAACCAGCTGGAGAGAAGAAACAGAGGTAATGTTCCGAGTTTTGTACGACTCTTCTTGAGTTCTTCACAGATGCTGCCAAACCTTCTGCGTTTCTCCAGCATTCTCTGTTTGTTTCTGTTTAAACGTTGCCTGTCAGATCGCTGAGGATTTTTCTTCCTTTTTAAAAGACTGGCATTAGGAAGGATCTTATTAGATTGGAGAGCATGAAGAAAGATTTACAAGGCTGCTGCTGGGACTGCAGGGTTGAGTTATCAGGAGAGACTGGATAGACAGGGACTTCTGTCATTGTACCATAGCAAGTTGAGGGGTGAACTTATAGAAATATATAATATCATGAAGGGCATCGATAGGTGAATATCAAAGGTTTTTTCCTTAGGCTAGGGAAGTTTGAAAGTAGAAGACATAGTTTTAAGGTGAGAGGAGAAGATTTAGAAGGGACCTGAGGGGCAACTTTTCCAAACTGAGAGTGGTTCGTATGTGCAATAAACTGTCAGAGGAAATGGTAGGCGCAGGTACAGTTGCAATATTTAAAAGACATTTGGACAGGTACATGAACAGGAAAGACTTAGAGGGATATGGGTCAAACACAGGCAAGTGAGACTAGTTTAGTTTGGAATCTCGTTTGGCACAGACGAATTGAACCGAAAGGTCTGTGCTGTATGACTCTAATATCAGCCCCTCAAACATGCCCCTGCATTTAATTAGATCACGACCATTGTGTACATGAAGCCTGTTCACACTTTCTTTGCTCCTTTATCTATTAAATGGTGAACTAACAAAGATACTATCCATCTCAAAAGTTTCAATGATCCCAACAATGGCACCTTTATTGGAAGAGTTCCAGATTACAATGGTGCAACATATGGAAATGTATATCCTGATTTCACTCATGAACGACCATGGTTCTAAATTTAAAACTAATGTTCTTCTTCTGGATTCCCACACTAGAGGAAATAGTTCTTCCCTTTCTGCTCTAGCAAATCACCTTTACATTTAAAAGATAGGGATTTGATCAATCTTCAATCTTCTGTGATTAAAATGGATAGGGAAGTTTCTCTTTTAATCCTCTTTCCTCATGTGATTGACAGGGCCTGGTCACAAGCTACCATCAATACACAGTAAAAATAACTTCTAGAAGAGCTCATGTTCCATAGCGTTGTAACTCTGACCTCTGATCTATCTGCCCCTGCCGGAGGAACCATCTTCACTCAATCCCTTCCGGTTAATGAACAAGGAACCAGAGTAGATCAATCAGTGCCTCGAGTCTGCCCTGCCATTTAATATGGCTAATCTGATTTTAACCTCAACTCCACATTCCTGAATCTCCCCAATAACCTTTCATCCCCTTGGTCATCAAGAATCGATCTACCTCCACCTTAAAACTATTTAAAGATTCTGCATCCATTGCATTTTGAGGAAGGAAGGGAATTACAGACACTCACAACCATCTGAGAGAAAAACTGCTTCCTCATCTCGGTCATAAATAGGTGACACTTATTTTTATACCATGACCCCTCGTTCTCGATTCTCCCACAAGAGGGAACATCCTTTCAACATTCCAGGCACTAGCCAAGTGAATCTTCCCTGATCTGTTTCTAAAGCAATGACATCTTTTCTTAAAATAAGGAGACCAAAACTGTGCATAGTATACTAGGAAAGACCTCACCAGTGCTCTGTGCAACTGTAGCAACATCCATACTTCTATATTCCATTACCCTTGCAATAAGTGACAACATTACTTTTGCCTTCCTAATCGCTTGCTGTACCTGCACACTAACATTTTGTGATTCATGTACCAGAACACCCAGATGCTTTGGTGAATCCATTCAGCCGAACGCTTTGCGGGTTTCCTCGTCATACTTGCTCCCGTACCTGAAGCGGTCAGATGGTCTGTATTTCAACACCAGCACCATTCCATGAGTTTCCACATGGATTTGGGCTGAAGCCTGACCGGACTTAGCAACAATCTGAAAATAGGCAGAGTGTTCGAAAGGGACCACTGAGAGCATTTAGTCAATTTACACAACAGACCATCTATTGAAAGCAATGTATATGGACCCTGGAGGTAAAATATAACCCTGCCTGATGTAGAGTTGATGGTAGTTGTCTTTTCCCTAAGCTGAGGGATTTTAAATCTAGGGGAGAGGAGAAAGATTTAAAAAAGATATGAGAGGCATAATTTTTTTACACAGAGGGTGTTGTGTGTGTGGAATGAACATCCGGAGGAAGTGGTGGGTGTGGCTCCAATTACAGCAATTCAAAAGATATTTGGATGGATGTATGAATAGGAAAGGTTTGGAGGGACATAAGTCAGGAGCAGGCAGATGGGACTACTTTAGTTTGGGATTATGTTCAGCATGGACTGGTTGGAGCGAAGGGTCCGTTTCCGTGCTATATGACTCTATAACAGTATGTACCGACTGTGACCCACACTGATCCCAACTAAGGAAGCGAAGGGAGGCAGCAGATGTCAAGTTTTTGGAATGGCACATCCTATCCAGCTAACCTGTAAGCTTTGACCTCACCAAATCTTCTTTTGTGGTCACGATGATTTCTGGTAGCTTTGAAATTGGGACACAGACATCTGTGGAATAACCCTTGAGGAACAAAGCAGATTTTGTTTGTTAGTCGAACAGGTTTGAGGATATGGTTTGAAGTGCCTGAGACGAAAGCCAGCGCTGCCTTACCTCAGAGCCCGGGCGCATGGCACGAGCGGCGTACCACACACTGTGCCGCGCCTGCCAGAGTTTGTTCCTCGTTTCTTGATCTTTTGCCCAAACGAAATCAGAGCCACTGTTCACCTTCACTATCTCCTCTGTGAGGCAACCAGACACAAATGTGACAGGGCAGCCATTCTACACAGGCACAACTGCCAGGGTAGAGCAAGGGATCTGTTTGGCTTTATCTATCACCAGCAGGAAAAGTAAAATCTTGAATATGATCCAAACACTGATTCACAGCTTTAAATGGATTTACATCCTGTTGTTAGTGTGAATCTGAAATGGTCTCCAGTGCAAATTTGCCTCAGAAGGCTTCAAATCTCTGAAATATCAGGCCAGGGGATTTGTACTCTACAATAAAAGCCTTTTTGTTTCTGATTTCCAACATTTAATATTTTTTTTCTGTTTAGTGACTAGTGCTTGTTCTCTTTTGGCTGGGACTAAATTGAGAGGTCTCTTGCAGCTGAGTTGCCCTAAGGCAAGATGCGTGGCCTCCCTGCTATCAGAAGGTTATTATGAAACTTGAAAGGGTTCAGAAAAGATTTACAAGGATGTTGCCACGTTTGCAAGGTTTGAGCTGTAGGGAGAACCTGAATTAGCTGGGGCTGTTTTCCCTGGAGGGTAGGAGGCTGAGGGGTGACCTTAGTCAAGTTTATAAAATCATGAGGGACATGGATAAAGTGAATAGACAAGGTCTTTTCCCCATGGTAGGAGAGTCCAAAACTAGGGGGCATAGATTTAAAGTGAGAAGGGAAAGATTTCGAAGGGACCTAAGGGGCAACCTTTTCACATAGAGGGTGGTGCATGTATGAAATGAGCTGCCAGAGGAAGTGGTGGAGACAAGTACAATTCCAACATTCAAAAGGCATCTGGGAGGGTATATGAATAGGAAGGGTTTAAAGGGATATGGGCCAATTGCTGGGAAACACGACTAGATTAATTTAGGATATCTGTCTTCATGGACGAGTTAGACCATAGGTTCTGTTTCTGTGCTGTGGATCTCTATGACTTGACAATACAGATGCATAGCCACTAGGGACATGGGCACTGGACCAATGCCAAAGCAACTTTTTATTTTCCTCCATTTCTAAGCAACGACCAGATGGCAGTGCCCCGATTTAATGCCTGCTGTGTTCCCCTGTGCTGCTGCAGTCCAGCTTGCAAGGATAGGAAGTATTTACTTCAGCCAGAGGCTTCACCCCACACCACCGCCTCCCACAGTATGAACACAGAATGTAAATAAACCCACTCATCAGAGATGTCAATTCTGCAGGGCTTCGTATAATGAACGACTAAACATGTGATGAAGCCATCTGCAACGGCGCTCAAACGAAGGAACAATTGTAGAGAGAAAAAAAAATGGATTAAGTCATAATGGCTTCACATCTGCTTCACAACTCATTCACCATTTTCATTTTTATTTTGGATATGCATGCTTAAAAAATTGTGAACTCATCTGCACTGTAAATATCTTGTTTATGTGACAATGAATATAAACAAGCAATTGAAACTAAGCTTAGTAGTTTCCTGTCAATCATCATTAACTAATGCATTCTCCAAAGCAATGCCTCTACCACTTGCCAACCAATTGGCATTCTTCTTTATACAGAATAAATGTTGGTTTCCCTTCCCTCTGGTATTTCTCGAGAATTGTCCTGATCAGTGTAATACAGAAGGCTTCTACAAGATGTGCCTAGTTTTCAGCATCATTCAGAATTACATTATTATCTGAACATAGCAGAGAAAGAACCATACAACTGAGAGTAGAATTGATGGATTGAAATGCAAGCAGAATTTTGACCATAATTTATGGACCTCTAGTGATTCTGGGAGAAATAAACATGGAACTCAGAAAAGCCCAAACACAGAAATTAAAACACAGGTTTTTCTAGAATTGCACACATTTTCTTATAGACTAAGGGAAACAGTTCAGCTCAACATAATAGGAGCAGACCATTCAGCCCTTTGACCCTGTTCTGCCAATCAGTGAGATCATGGCTGATCATCTACTTCAACACCATGTTCCTGTGCTGTCCCTTGATCAAATCCCAAAAGAAAACAATTTTGACAGAATTAAGTTCTGTTTTCTGGAACAATTGCTTAAATTTTACACTGCGGCAGAGGTCCTCATTCCTGAGGAGATGTCAGTGGTGGGCCCCATCCCCCTCCTCGTTTGGTTCACGTGCCAGCTAGTAGACCACCTATTGCCCAAGGTTGGCTTTGAACCCCTAGGAATAGGACAAGCATCACCTTGCAACCAATGACTAATCTCTTGTCCCAGCACCGCTGTCGGAGGTGGTGGCCACTCCTGGAACTGCAAGTGTCCAACAGGAGGAGGCACTGTGGAGCCTAGAGCTAAATGGAAGTCTGGGGACTATCGGTCAAGGCTGACAGGCCAGAGGTTGTGGGGAGGCTCAGAATTGGCAGGATGGAAGGAAGGGATTGGGGAAAACCAGATGGGGTGGGGGCAGTGGAAGGATTACCTTGGGGAAGGGAGGCACTCGGATTGGGAGAGGGTATCTGGAAATGAGGCAATCACCCCCAAGCATCTGGTGGGTTTCAGTTGTCTGCCTGGTTTCAGTTGTCGACCTGGTTTGACTTGACACTGGCCTCCCACTATAGGTAAGACCCCAGTGATGCTGGTGAAAGGAGGCCTATCAACTGACTACTTAAGGGCCTCAACTGAAAAACGTTCAGATTCCAAAGCAGCAACAATGGACACACCCTCTAGAACAATCATTGATAGCCTTACACTTGGGTATTGCTAAAACAAAAACACATGTTGTTGAAGGTTTCTGTCTTGCACTCCTCAGCACGATTCTCAAGAATACCAATTTAAGGGAAAACCAGTATTTACACTGATGAGAAGACAGTGCTGATTGGTTGCCATGTGAACTCTGATTGGTACAGACATTACCATGGAGAATGCACCAGTGAATAATGGCGGACAGTTAACTGCCAAGTTTGATTTAAATTTTAAACAAAGGAATGTTGAATCTGATTGGTCAAGGTGCTGACAATGACAAGGGAATGGCCATCACTAACCTTATGGGATAATTACTACCCTGTTCAGGTCAATTCTTGCTGTATGTAATGCAGACTGATGAAGGGACTCGAGGCCTTGAAAATTCCCCAGATTACACCAGATATAAGTTATCTCAAATGTTTGAGCAACAGATGGAGCTAGCTGTTTCACACTGCTACTAACAGGATGCTGCAGTCAAACCAAATGTCTATCATTTGTGTGATAGACATCCTGCCTATCACACAAATGAGTAATGTGGTATATGTGCATTGATGAGTGCAAAACAGAAAAATGTCTGTATTAAAGTAATTTATAATTATTTCCCCTTCATGTTACAACATATATATATTACATATCAATATATATAAACACCTACTATATATATCTATAAATATATTTATTTAATGGTGCCTCTTATTGTGGCTGATATATTTTTTTCTGGACCTGTCAATTTATTAATGTGACAAAACAATGAAGGTAAATCATCCTGGTCAGAGTCAGGACCTGTTCTGTAAAAATAAACCACTGCATAAATGGAGTGAGTGTGAGAAAGGACTAAGAGCAGCAGGTCCCAGGTAAAACTGTGAACCCACCTGTGGCCTGAACCTGTTCCTCCACGCTCCTCTCAGTGCCGTGGAATTCCAGGAACAATGTTGATGCAACAGTATAGCGGAGATTGCTGTATTTGTTACAGGCATCGACCATCACATCGTCCAGGAACTCTGAGAAACACAAGCGTGGATGTTCAAAATGCTACATCGATGTAAGTTATTTCTGTTGCCTAATTGTGTTTTACTGATTTACATGCCAGACTCAACCCAGCATACGCAACAATCATTTTCAAACAAAATTCATCATGTAAAGATACTTACTCCTAACTATGCCTGGATTTATTTCCTGCTGATATATTTGTTCCATTTTTATACAGAGGAAAGTGATGCTGCTGCTTTGTCTTAAAGATAATTTGATATTGAAATAAAAAAGACATGGATTTCATTGAAATAAATAACACTTCATTTAAAGGGTAAATTGACATTGAACCAACTTGGTAAATTAGACAATACAGAGAGAGAGAGAGAGACACTGGAACAGAAGGTGACCCCAGTGCATATTAAAGTATGGGAAGCTCAGGCCTCCTCATCATGTTTATGGTGAACCAATATGAACTATCAATGGCTACTATCTTGAAAAACAAAGGTGGTAAATCACTGAGGGGTGAGTAAATGGAGAATGGTATCACCAGTTTGTGGAGTCCATCATACAGGGCTAACTAATATCTCGGACTCAACAGCTAAAGGCATCTAATCACATTCAATCCAAAATCCAATTTCTCAATACACAAAGTATAACAACAGCATTCCTCAGAAGCTGCTGAAATTGCCACTCATTCTGCACCTACATACAGGTCATACCACATATTAATACCATTTACAAGTTCACTGATGACACCACCATTGTCGGTCAAATCTCAGATGGCAACGAGACAGACTACAGACGGGAGGTGGAATACCTGGAAAAATGGTACACTGAGAACAACCTAACTTTCAATGCTGGTATGACGGGATGTTACTCATCCCCCCCCCCCCACACACGTTAATAGCACAGAGGTGGAACAGTGGAGAGTGTCAAGCTCCTGGGAATGGTCATCCATAACAAGCTTTCTTGGACTCTTCATGTGGACGCACTGGTTACAACGGCCCAACAATGTCTCTTCTTTCTCAGGCAGCTGAGGAAATTTGGCATGACGGCGAATACCCGTGCCAACTTTTATAGGTGTGCCATCGAGAGCATTCTGTCTGGACGTATCACTACCTGGTATGGCAACTGTACCATTCAAGATTGGAGACGGTTACAGAGAGTGGTGAACTCAGCCCGGACAATCACAAAGGCCAACCTCCCATCTATAGAATCCATCTACCGGGCCCCCTGTCAAGGAAAGACCGCCAGCATTCTCAAAGATCCATCCCACCCTGGCAATGTTTTTCTACAACCTCTACCATCGGGGAGAAGGTACAGAAGCCCGAACACACGCACCAGCCGGTTTCAAAACAGTTTCTACCCTACTGTTGTTAGAATACTGAGTGGACTCACAAACTCTTAACATTTGCCTGTGTCTGTGTTTTTGTTTTTGCTGCTGTTTACCTCTTATTTACTTACCTATGCTGCTTAACTCTGTGATCTGCCTGTACTGCTTGCAAGACAAAGCTTTTCACTGTGCCTCAGTACATGTGACAATAAATTCAATTCAATTTAACACAACTCATACAAAACTGTGTACCAGTCACACATTACCCACGTACAAAGTGACATTCCATCCATGTTTGGACCATAATGCACCCACATTTGGATTGTGCTGCACCCAAGTAGGATCCAAGATAAAATACAACACAATTCATTTGTGCTTTTATCCAGCCAAATCATCTGTTGTTTGCATTTCTGATAGCACAACCATCTCATCAGTTTGCATCTCCTGTTTCTCACTCTCTTTTATTGGTGCTTTAGGTATAAAGAGTTGATATTAAAGGGTTGCCTTACCTATCCTCGCTATGGGGATGCAACTCTGTAGTATCTGCACTGTGCAGTCCAAGGCTGCTTGCACTGTTGGAAAGGAGCAGACCGCGGAGACCATGCTTTCTGGGATGCCATAGAGACGTAGTGTCGTCTTGGTGATTATTCCCAGAGTCCCTTCAGAGCCGACAAAGAGATTGGTCAGGTTGTAACCAGCTGATGTCTTCCTGCAGCAGAGAGCATTATTGTGGTTTAGCTGTGTCATGTTCCCCCAAGCTGGACAAACATTTCCACAGACTGCTTTAGGGAGGTCAGGTGTCTGAATCCTATGGGGTACATACATGCTTCAACAAGAGGAATTTGCTTCATTCTTACATCAGCCACCAACTGAAACCAAGCACGTTAACATCTAGACTTCACCCGGCCTGCTTTAGGGCATCGCATTTGCGATGTCAGTAGATGTTTGGAAGTGCAGCCTCTCTTAAAAATAAAGGTGCCCACAGAAAGGTCATATAGACCGGAAGGAATTAATTGACTGGCTCAGTTAGTTCAATTACTGCTTGAGGGATAACATCAAGACAATGGGGGGTATGAGAGGAATGCATCCAAAGAGGAAATGTAGCCCACCACTGGAGGGTCAGTCTTGATTAGGTGTTCACATGGGGCTTGAACCTGTGACCTTCTGACTCAAGAGGTGAGCAAGAGCTCAGCCCAACCAGGGCTGATGTTTAAGAGATGCTTAGAAACAAAGACCTTCAGTATGGAGGACTATTAAGCAGTTATAGAGTCTTAGAGATGAACAGCATGGAATTAGACCCTACGGTTCAACTTACCCATGCCAACCAGATATCCTAAATTTGCCAGCATTTGGCCCATATCCCTGTCAACCCTTTCTATTCATATACCCAACCAGATGCCTTTTCAATGTTGTAATTGTACCAGCTTCCACCACATTCTCTGGAAGCTCATTTTATACAGGCCCCACCTGTCCCTTTTAAATCTTTCCCCTCTCATTCTAAACCTATGCTGGACTCATCAACCCGGGGGAAAAGACCTTGGCTAGTCACGCTATCCATGCCCCTAACAATTTTATAAACCTCTATAAAGTCACCCTCGGCCTCCGATGCTCCAGGGAAAACAGCCCCAGCCTTTTCAACCTCTCCCTGTAGCTCAACCCCTCCAATCCTGGCAACATCCTTGTAAACCTTTTCTGAATCCTTCCAAATTTCACAACATCCTCCCGATAGGAAGGAGACCAGAACTGAATGCAGTATTCCAGAAGTGACCTAACCAATGTCCTGTGCAGCTGTAGCATGACCTCCCAACTCCTGTACTCGATTCCACTACCAATAAAGGAAAGCATGCCAAACACCTTCTTCACTATCCTGTCTATCTTCGACTCCATTTTCAAGGAGCTATGAACCTGCACTCCAAAGTCTCTCTGTTCAGCAACACTCCCTAGGACTTTACCATTAAGTGTATAAGTCCTGCCCTGATTTTTGCCTTTCCAAAATGCAGACCTCACATTTATCTAAAATAAATTCCATCTGCCACTCCTCGGTCCATTGGCCCATCTGATCAAGATCCCATTGCACTCTGAGGTAATCTTCTTTGCTGTCCATCAATTTTGGTGTAATCTGCAAATTTATTAACCATAACTGTTGGAATAAAATGAACCTGATTCATATCTCTCCTGGCAATTTTCAAAGCTCTCCAAAGCTGACCGCAGAACTCTTATTTAATAATATGTCACAGAATTTACACATATTACAGAAATTCTGACAAGAACTGCTGTTTGAGGGGTTGACTGCTTTTGGTACCTAAACCTTCGTTCCTTTCCTGCTGTGTGGATTATTCTCCCATCAGCCAGCACCACCTCCAGGTTGATCACGTTCTCCCTCATTGTCCCATAGCGCACTGCGTTTGTACCCGAGGCACTGGTAGCTGCCATTCCACACAGGGAGGCGTCCGCACCTGGATCTGTAAAACAGGCAAGAGTTTACTTCAGAATCACCTGAGGAACTGTTACCTCCACCCGACCATTTTCATGTCACCCCTCCTTTTGTACGGAGCTCCAGTATTCAGACTAACAGCCCAGTCAGGAAGTGCACCTAGTCCTATTGATCCATCACCACCTCTGCACCCTTTGGCTCAGTAGCGCTGTCAAGGTTGACAATTTAGTGGCACTCAATCTTCAAGATTGTACCACTCCTGCCCTCTCTCTCCAGTCTCCACCAGCTCTATAGCCCCTGCAGATCTCTGGGTTCTTCCAATTCTGGCCTTGGGTGCATTTCTGACATTTGTTACTGCACCACTGACACTGTGCCTCTAGTCAGCCAGACCATATCTTCCCAATTCATTGGCTAAACCCATCCTCCTCTCTGACTCTCGTCTCTCCTTTATGACTCTCACTACAACCTACCCCTCTGACCATTTCGTTTGTTATAAGTCTGAATGTGATCCAATGGAAAATTCTGTTTGACATCACTCTTGGCAAGAGGTTTGGAAAGATTTTACTACTTTGCTAAAGGCATCACATAAATGCAAGTTATTGCTAGTTCCGATTAAGCAAGTTCTGCCTTAGAGTCTACAGTCAGCAAGTTAGAATTCAACGCAATGGATGCACGGTCTGCCCCAGGTTGATTATTCCCATAGTTGTAATTTCATTAATTGTAAATTTTAGGTATCACAATTACACATTAAAGCAATATGAGGTGACTCAGGTTGATTCCAGGTGGGCCCTTTTAAGCGTTGCTGATAGATTCAGCTACAGCACTGAACAAATGCAGACATTCTTGGTTTTTATATGAAACTGCATTTGGCCTAATAGACATTTTCATTAAAGCATCAAGTGAAACGCTTTCTTAGCCAGAAGACTGTGCTGAATGCTTGCTCTCAATTTATTTATTTCCTAAACAATTTGTAAATTATAATTCACTTGTTACTTTCAGAATTGAAACACAATGACCTTTCAATAATTTGCTTCCTGTTTCCGATTATGGTATTTCAAACTGTTGCACTATTTCCCAGTCTGCATTGAGTTTGACCTCTGCTTGACATTCTGTAAGCAGTCCTGAACTAAGGGTTATTTATCTGCCTGAGATTAAACAGCTGGCACAGTAGAATGCTCTTTATACTTGTATTTCTTAAAGACTTTCAAGTTTGCAGATAATTCAATACCAGTTGAAATTGATTCCATGATCAGGAAGATTTACTATCTTCCTTTTTCTTGAATTAACCTCAGCTGGCAACAATTTATGTACTATTTTGACAAATAAGATAATCTAATGTAAACTCTTAGACATTAAGCAGACCGAAGCATGTGTTGTATAAATACTGAAGACTGCAGTGTATTCAGTGATAGGACATATGTCTCACAAACTGGGTAATTTAGTAGTGTTTCCAAGAAACTCTGTCTTTGTAAACAAATGTCTTGGCTTTTAGGGTTGAGTAAGACTTGCTTTTTTGACTGTACTAATTTCTGACTATATTCATTGAGCTTTACACATTGTAAGAAGGATAATAATATGTTTTATAATGAAATAAAGATTTAGTTGATATAAAGCCTCAGGACATCCCATAGTACTTACCAGACACTAAAGAGTAGCACCCTCCCCCTTGTCACATCAGAAATAAAGCAGTCAACTTGTGCACAGCAAGTTCCCACAGGCAGGATTGTTTTAATGGGCAGGATATTTTCTTCTTTGAAACAGTGCTATGGGATCCCTTTTATTCATGTGAGATGGGAAATCAGACCTCAGTTTAACATCTCACCTGAATCCGACATTAAGCATCTCGGTCTGCTTAATGTCTAAGAGTTTACATTAGATTATCTTATTTGTCAAAATTCCAGCTCTCACTAAATTGGAATGTCAGCCCAGATTTTATTCTCAGAAAGGGGGATCCAGAATGCTACTAATTAAACCAGGGCTTACACCAGGAAAGAACAATGATGTTACATCATATAACACAACAATATTAATCTGATACTTATATATTTTGAAATCTATTAAAGACTGATCAATGGCTGTGTCCTCTTTATATTTCCTTTGAGTTGTTAAGCTGTTTCTTTTTGTGCAAAGCAAAGGATGTCTGACCCATTTTGGAATGCCTTTATGATGATTAGTAAGACTCCTGTATCAGCACTCATTGTAGAACACGACATGCCTTTTTCCCCACTGTACTATGTAGGGAAAAAAATTTTTTGAATTCATACCACACCTTTCCCAACCTCATAATGTCCCAAAGTATGGTGAAATGCATTGACCATTACAATGGACGACAATACTGCAGTAGACTTTGACACAGACACATAAATTTGGTGTAACATTGAATGTGGAAGTAATATCCCCAGCAGCAGTGTACTGAAGTGTTAATGAAGGTTTCATGCTCATATCTTGAGGTAAGTTCTCAAATTACAGCCTTCTGATTCAGAGATGAGATTGCTACCACTGAGATACAGCACTTTATGTGTATAAAGGCTAGTAGTTGCAGACACACTAGTTTCTGATAGACATATGTTAGTTACAGAGGAATGTCACGGTTTCCATTTTAGCGAGACTATATCATATACTATATATAATGTACATTATATATCATCTCTGCTATATTGTATATTGTAGCACAGGCCACAGATGGTTCTGCCACAGATAGAGATGGAAAGAGAAAGCTACATGTATAAGCTAAGCATTTATAGACATATTGAAGCACTGGAATAAAAAGCAAATAGTTATGCAACAGTGTGGAGAATTTGCTAAAGTATTCTGAATTCAAAGTGATAAACCAGTGAGCCATTGGACACTGGATGGATTATTTTACTGATGATTACAACTTGGAGCAGGATAGAATGGCGACGGTAGAGTTGTGCAGAAGGTGAACTCCATGCTGGAAGTATAGGCAAAGTTGAGGATTTCAGTGTGTGGATGTCCTGTTGTTAATGCACCTCATCCATCAGATAAGTAGTTAGTGTAAAACTGGGTGTCATCAGCTAACTCAGGCCCATGGGAAACATTATCAAAGGGTAACAAGTGAACAAGGGATAGAGCAAGGGACCCAGAGATATAACCAGGTGGAGTGGAAAAAGAAGCCATTCTGCATCTTTTGGAATGGGTCAGTGTGACCCAGGTGGAGGCAGGTAGTGCACAGACATGGTGGAAACTATGAGTTCAGATTGCCAGTTAGGAATTTCACTTAAAACAATGTATACATCACTTCCTGCAGATGGCATCAGACTGTCCAAACATCAACAAAGATGGATGTGCAGCTTAGTCAAGATTTTCACTAGTTAGTCCTGAAATAACTCCAGAGAAGCTGATATCCTGTCATCAAATCACCCTTTATGAACAGTCCTTGACTTTAGCACTGCCTCATTCGGAGTCAACTGTCAGAGTGGTGGTATCTCTGACACTCCTGTTTATCTTTTCTCTTTACTTTTTTTTTCATACTCTGCCACCTAACTGCGGTAGTGCTTATTTTTCTCCAGCACAGTATTGTGTGTGTGCGCAAGTGTGAGACACAGTGAAAGACACAAGGCGTACAAATCTTTATTCAATTTCCACCACAGGAAGCAAGGAAACACCCAAGTGGCCAGTGACAAGCAGTGCCCTTCACATCAAAGGGCAATGCTGTATGATCAAACAGTGAAGGGGAGGGCAGGGACTAAATCAAAATAGAATTGGACAGGGAAAAAATACACTCCACTCCTTGCGGCGCCCACCTCTCCCTGAACAGCTCAAGGGTGTTGGTGTACACCGCGTGCTCCTTCTCCAGAGACACCCGGGCTCTGACATAACCACAGAAAAGGGGCAGGCTGTCGGCCCTAACGACCCCCTCCATGACACTCCTGTTTATAGTTGTCAGTGGGGACTCCATGATTTGACCAGGTTAACAGCCCCAATCATGGAACTCCTATTCAATGAGGTCCAGCTAGTTGACTTTGTTACAATCAGTCCAAGTCTGTTCCCCCACTACTATAGGATTAAAAATATTTATCTACCCTTCCTCAGCAGTTAAGTCACCTTTTCTACACATTTCCCAAATGACAAAAAAGCCAGACAACAAATACATTAATTGCCTCAACACTGGTTGTGCCTTTGGGGTCATCTGAAACAGGGATGATTCTCTTTACAATGTGAAATGTCTGACAAAAAGTATTTGAATTATTTCTCCTTATTTCAGTGTTACTGCTCAGTTTATCTCTAAGTCCCACTGCATTAAACATTAATTTCTCAGACAGGACTCCAAGGGTTTTGGGCTGGTGTTGGTCTTGCAAGCCTTCCAATCCTCCATCCCTTTCTGTAACTCAGCTCACCCACAGTCTCAGTGAAATGGCACTATAACACACCCCCATGACTAACACACATACTTAATTATCTCTCAGAAATGGGTTTTTCCATGTACCTGCAACAACAACAACTTGCTTTATACAGCACCCATAATGCAATAAAATATGTCAGGACACTTCACACAGGAATTAAGAAAGCGAACCAAAAACCAAAAAACAGGTCTTAAGTGTGTAAATAGGAAAGAGAGAGAGAGAGAGAGAGGGGGGGGTGTAGGTTGGAAAGAAACAGAGAAGTTCAAGAAAGGAATTCCAAAGCTTTAGGCCAAGGCTACTAAAGACATGGCCACCAGTGGTGACAGATTGGAAGTGGGGGATGCAAAAGATGGTAGAATGGAGGAATGTGAGATCTGAACTGTTGTAGGATCCGACAAAATTACAGAGACAGGGAGAGGTCACGGAGGGATCTAAATGAAGGAGTGGGAGCTTCAATTTAAATTGTTTAAGCCATCGCAGGTCATCAAAGGATGGATGATGGATCAACAGGATTTGGTGCATAAGGTAATAGAAATGGTGGAAGATGTGAGGCTGAATGGAAGGGAATGGGCAAGTTCCTCAGTTTTCCCTGAAGGGTGTTGGTCACAACCACACCAGACAGTAAGGTCAGATGTCAAAAGCTGATTGAACTTAAGGGTGGGTCCCTTAGACCAAACAACATGAAACTTACCAACTGGAAACCACAAACCACTGTCCCGAAGGTAGTTACTGAGGCCTTTTCTTGTGACTCCCGGTTCAACTGTCACGTCAAAGTCTACCGTATTGAGCTCCACAATTCTATCCATCTTCATGAGGTTGAAGCATATGCCTCCCTGATGAGGAAACAAACAGCCACTAGGGTTCAGTCAGAAAGGAGTGACCAGATTAACTCCATTAAACTTGAGATAGCCTGGCGTCATCGCTGCAGTCAGAGCTATTTTAAGCAGCAAATGTAAATCCCTGGAGAAAAGCAACAGACCTCCTCATTCACCGAGTTTAAGTCCGCCACATGGTTTCTAAAGGGACCAGTCTTGGGTTAATGGGCAACATTGTTTGTGAGTCTCAATTAGAACATAAGGGGTTTGTATTGAGAGCCCAGTGGTTGGGTCGGTTGTGCAGGGGCCCAGAATTTTTCTGATTGTGTTTAGCCAGGACCACTCTCACCGGGTTAGGTAAAAGCCTGCCATTCACTGGATGTCACAAAAAACAGAGATGGATTGGGAATGGTTTCCATTTAGTAGCACCCAATGTTTACAAAATGCAATGAACAAACACACAGGATGAGCAACCACAAAGCCCTTCTAACATTGGAGAAACCAATCTGGGTTAAATTCCGAACTGATGCCCAAATCTGGTTACCAACCTGTCTTTGCCAATGCATGCCGATTCTGAATAGAAATGGACATTCTGTATTGGTCAATCCATTACCCAGTCAGTGTGAGTCCCAGGTTTCATTTCTAAGAAACACGGTTAAGTTGTTTAGTTTCCCTTTATGACACTGACACTAGCTTGATATTTCCGGATTTTATGACGTGAATTCTCATTTTAAAACTGGGATTTGAGCTGACATGTTGGTCAGGTCACTGGATTACAAACGCAATGGAAAATACACCAGGTTCTGAAAATCCAAAATATAGGGAGAGGCTTCGAATTACCCTGTAGGTGAGGTAGCTGGAAAAACACAGTACTTATTCTCAACATTGACCTACCTTTCGACAGCACTTCTCCATGCAAGTGCACTTTTGGGGGAGAAACAGAGGAGCAGAATATTTCTAAATGCAGGGAGATTAAAAACTGTTGATGTCAGAGATTTAAGTGTCCTTAGTCATGAGTGACTGAAAACGAACACGCAGGTATAGCAAGCAATAAGGAAGGCAAATGCTATGTTGGCCTTTATCACAAAAGATTTTGAATATTACAGTAAAGATGGCTTACTTCAATTATACAGAACCTTGGTAAACCCCACCTTGAGTACTGTGTGCAATCTTGGTTTAGGTTCCCATACCTAAGAAAAGATAGACTTGTCACGGTGGGAGTTTAGCAGGGATTCACCAAACTGATTTGTGCATTTGTCCTATTGAGGAGACTACCCTTGAATTCTCTGTCAACTGAAAATTCTTGTAGATTGACCACCCTCAGAAAAGACGTTCCTCTTCAACACAGTCCTAATTCACTCCCCCTAATTCTAAGACTGACGAAGGGCTTTTGCCAGCTGCTCAGATGCTGCCTGACCTGCTGTGCTTTCCCAGCGCCACAGTTTTCAACTCTGATCTCCAGCATCTGCAGGCCTCACTTTCTCCTAATTCTAAGACTGTATTTTCTAGTTCTGGACCTCCCCCAGTCAAAGGGAAACATTAATTTCTGAAACATCTATCAATCTCTGTTTTGAATATTGTGACTGAGATATCTAAATATCTCGGCACAGTGGTTAGCACTGCTGCCTCACAGTGCCAGGGACCCGGGTTCAATTCCCGCCTCAGGTGACTGACTGTGTGGAGTTTGCACGTTCTCCCCATGTCTGCGTGGGTTTCCTCCGGGTGCTCCGGTTTCCTCCCACAGTCCAAAGATGTGCAGGTTAGGTGAATTAGCCATGCTAAATTGCCCGTAGTGTTAGGTAAGGGGTAAATGTAGGGGTATGGGTGGGTTGCGCTTTGGCGGGTCGGTGTGGACTTGTTGGGCCGAAGGGCCTGTTTCCACACTGTAAAGTAATCTAATCTAATCTAATCTAATCTAATAAATATAAATATCTCTAGGAATATGAGGATAAGGTGATGAGGTCGATGATTAGCTACGATCTAGCAGACTGAAAGGGCTGAATGGCCTATTCTTGTTTCTACGTTTCTAAATCATTCTTTCACTTCAAACATTACTGATAAAGTACCCTGTTTGTGACTTAGCTGTTTTAATTAAATTTTATCCCTCAAACGTGTTTTTAAATGACTTATTCCAGGAAGGATTATTGGGCTGGTTTCAATGAATCCCTACAATGTGGAAGCAGGCCATTTGGTCCATCGAGTGCACACTGACCTTCTGAAAGGCATCCCACCCAGACCCACTCCCTACCCTATCCCTGTAACCTAACATTTCTCATGGCCAATCCACCAAATCTTCACATCTTTGGAGGAAACTAGCACACTCAGAGGAAACTGGGTGGGATGACATTTCTCTTGTCCAAACTGAAGCTCTGTAAAAGCAGGCAAGCCCTGAATGATCGGTGGACATCGTCTGTAAATTAGACACCAGGAAGTTTTGGAAGCTGTTACAATGAAGGAGTCTGTTTAAGATTATAGCATGTGTATGACTTCATTTGTATGAAACTTCTTGTTATTTTTCTGTTTATAAAAACTGAAGACTGCATGGAGAAAAAAGGAGTTGGGATGTCATGTTACATCTGTAGGACATTGGTGAGGCCACTTATAGAATACTGTGTACAATTCTGGTTACCCTTCTATAGGAAGGATGATGTTAAACGTGAGAGGGTGCAGGAAAGATTTACAAGGAGGGAGAGGTTAAGTAGGCTGGGGCTATTTTTTCTGGAGCGACTGAGGCAGGGAGGTGACCTTGTAGAGGTTTGTAAATTCATGAGGGCCATGGATAGGGTGAATAGCCAAGGTATTTTTCCCTGGATATGGGAGGGCATAGGTTTAACGTGAGAGGGAAAAAAGGTTTTTGGCTGTATAATTCTACAGCTTGGAATCGCTCCCTATCTGAACTCTGTTTTTGTGGCTGTGGATTTCTATAATGTGCAGACGATCAGAAATCAAGGAGTTGTTTACAAGAAAAGCTTATTGGTTGTTAGCTAACTGGGCAGGTTGGAACTGGAAACAAGTTATAAGACACAGAGAGAAAGAAAGAAATAGAGTGTGTGTGCTGTTACTCTCCTCAGCAGACGCTGCCTGTTCTCTGCAGTAAAATTCTTAGTTTAAACTTGAAAAAAACCAGTTGCATTTCCAACCACAGTTGCTAAGAGCTGTGACTTTTGAACTGATAAATCAGAGACATTGTACATTATACAAATCAGTGGAAGCTTCCAGAGAAAGACAACTAAACAGCAAAGGCATGGCAAGCCAAAAGCAGAATCGTCTCAAGGTTGGAATCAGGAAGCAAAGACCACTGAAATGATATTCAATGTTTTCTGCAGCTCCACCAAGAATCGATTTCGTTATTTGTTTGTCTGGGTGTGTGTGTGTAAGGAGGAGTTTACAAGGGGATTGGAGTTTTAGTTAAGTGTTAAATGGCAATGGTTTATTCCCATTTGCCTACAGCTATAGTTTAATAAATAGTCTTTGGTGTTTGGTATAGAGACTTGGACCATGCTAACTACCAAACTTGGTCTGAATGTCAGGTAAATTGGGATACTGTGCGTACCTCAAAAAACGTTTAACACTTGGTAAAATTTGTCTCTGGAAATAGAGGGGGCTTGATTGACAGGGTGCTACTCCAGCATAACATATTCTATTTTCAGTCAGTAGAGTCTACGTGGATAAGAGGATACATTTTATCCAGTAATTTATAGAGAAACTACACAAAGAAAGTAAGAACATTTTCTTATTTATTGAATTTAATCTAGTCAATATGAAGAACGGCAGGGATCTATTTGGACATAAATTCTATAAAGAGGGGAAAACACTGAGTGAGTTGCTATGGTTACACAGCATTCGCTAGTGCTGAGGGCAGGAAGAGAGCTGATTGCTTTGCTTCCAACTTCCACCGACAACAGGGGAAGAAGTTGATAACTTGATAATATGGATCCAGGAGATTTGGGTTTTCAGGTACACAAATCACTAAGCTGCAAGCACAAGTACAAAAAGTAATAATAAAAAAAAATGGAAAGTTGACCTCTATCTCATGGAGGTTGGAACATAAAAGTATGGCTATGATCCCATAGTTATAGAGAGCCTTAGTCAGATGTGTTTGGCGTACAGACTTGTTTTGGTCATTAAACCTGTGGAAACAGATGTTGGCCTTCAACATACTGTGTCAATTCACTGGAATGACATCAGCGTTTGTCGAGCTAAACTATGAGAAAATGTTGTATAAACTCTCTAGCAGGCTGACGGGGTGACCGAGTGAAGATGTAGTGGGACATCCAGAGCAAGTGACAACATTCAATTTTAACAATTGATCTGGATCATTCAGCAGTGAAATTAGGAACAATGTTTTCTGCTTGAAGTGGAAAACTGGAGCTTCCTCCTGAAAGCTGTAAAGAAGAGGGGTGCACCCCTTACAATGATGAGAATTTCTTTTTCTCCATAGAAGGTCATGAGTCTTTGAAACCCTCTTCCTCAAAAGATGGTGGAGGCAGAGCCTTTGAATATTATTAAGGCAGAGGCAGATAGATTTCTGATAAGCCAGATGGTGTAAGGTTAGCAGGATAGGCAGGAATGTAGAGTGACCACACGAGCTATGATCCAATTGAGCTAGGCTCAAGGGGCTGAGTGGCCAACTCCTGCTCCTAATTTGAGTGTAGTGGATTTTACAGCCAACACTTCTGTCACATATTAAACACAGCAGCCAACATTGATATGGAATGACAATCTTACACAGGACAATCAGGTAGGAGTGCAGGCTTTCCTCTCTGCAGAACAATGATCAACTAGGTGTGTTTTTAGCAATAATCTGGTAGTCAAGTGGCCACTTCTACAGATGATAGTTTTCTTTACATATTACATAGTACTGAACTGAATTCCAACTCTCAAACAGGTAAGTAGACAGGGTGGTGAAGAAGGCATTTGGCATGCTTGCCTCCATTGGTCAGAACATTGAGTATAGGAGTTGAGATGTCATGTTGCAGCTGTACAGGACATTGGTGAGACCAGTTATAGAACACTGTGTACAATTATGGTTGTCCTTCTATAGGAAGGATGCCGTTCAACTTGAGAGGGTGCAGTAAAGATTTACAAGGATGGTTTGAACTCCAGGGAGAAGCTGATTAGGCTGGGGCTATTTTCTCTGGGGCATCAAAGGCAGAGGGTGACCTTATAGAGTTTTGTAAAATCATTAGGGGCATGAAAAGGGTGAATAGCGAAGGTATATTTCCCAGGGGAGGCCATAGGTTTAAGGTGAGAGGAAACTTTTGCATGCCGAGGGTGGTACGTGTATGGAATGAGCTGCCAGAGGAAGTGCTGGAGGCTGGTACAATTCCAACATTTAAAAGACATCTGGATGGGTATATGAATAGAAAGGGTTTAAAGGGATATGGGCCAAATGCTGGCAAACGGGACTAGGTCAGATTGGGATGCCTGGTCGGCATGAAGAGTTGGACCGAAAGGTCTGTGTCCATGCTGTATATCTCTATGACTACTGGAAGGGAGGACGAGAGGGGATCTTAAGCAGAGCCTGAATTTAATACTAAGTGCCATTTTTATAAAGCAGTTGAAGTTAACACTAGGAGTAGATGCCCAGAGGATTGTTAAAGGGGCAGACTGTCACTGTGCCTGGCAGTTGACTAGCTGAATGGCAGTGATTGTTGTGTATCGGTGAGTCCTTTCTATCAGCCATATTAACTCTCAATATCCACCTGCAGCTACAGGTTAGAAGTGAACTTTTATAAGGTACCTGATAAAAACTCTATCTTAATATTTACCAATTCAAATAAAAGCACATCAAGCCTTTGAGAGCTCCTATGTACCTGTAAAAGGGGAAGGAAAAGTCTCTGTTTATTTTATAAAGAACACAAATTGCCCCCTACCTTCACTGCGAGCACTCCTCCTTCCATCCCTGTGCTTGTACCAAAAGGGATAATGGGGATATTATTCTCGAAACAGATTCGAGCCATTCTGCTGACCTGCTCCACATTCTGTGGCCACACAACTGCATCTGGAGGTTTGCAACTTCACACAAATTGGAACAATGTGGATTATTCATAGGTTTTTGAGATCAATCTTCCAAATATTTAGCACTTGAATCAACGTTATGCAGCCAATCCAATGAACTGGCAGATATTCAAAGTAAAAAGGACACATATGAATATTGCTTTGGGAAACACAAGCAGATAACATTTCCCTAGCCTGTGATAAACCCCAGGATTGATATTACAGAACCAGCTGCCTAAGCCTCAAGTTCTGAAATTCCCTTTGTAAGCCTCCTCTCTATTTCTCCTTTTCACTGTTACATAGGTTTAAAATTATTCCAATGTTTCATTTGTTTGACTGGGACTCCTTAAGATGGTTTCACCAATGTTAAAGGTACTTCATTAAAATGCAAGTTGTTGCTGCTGTAAATAACTCTTAATCCATAAGAAAGATGACTTGGAAACTTCAACAGGCGAGACAGAGTAGATGCGGGCAGGGTGTTTCTGATGGTGGGTGTGTCCAGAACCAGAAGTCAGTCTGTGGATTCAGGGTAGACCTTTTAGGACAGAGATGAGGAGACATGTCTTCACTCAAAGAGTGGTGGGGCTGTGGAATTCATTACACAGGAAGTGGTTGATGCCAAAACATTGAATGTATTCAAGAGGTGGCTAGAGATAGCACTTGGGGCAAATGGGATCAAAGGTTATGGGGAGAAAGCAGGATTCGGCTACTGAGTTGAATGACCAGCCATGATCATGATGAATGGTACAGCAGGTTTGAGGGGCCGAATGGCCTCCTCCTTCTCCTACCTTCTATGTTTCTGTGGAAATAGCAACTGGGCCTCATTGCTTCCACTCAGAAGGCACTAAGCAACGACAATGAGATCCAATTTCATGAACTAACAGTCTCCCAGAAACGATCAACTTCAAAACGGAAAAAGGCCATTTTGCAGGTATTCTGGGTGTCATTTGAAAACTGATGTTTGTGGATGAAGGTGAAGGGAAGGACTTACAATTACTTAGTGCCAATAATGATCAGAGAGTGTCCCAAAGAAATTTGTGTGAAGTAGAGTCCTCCACACAGAACTGAGATACCGTGTTAGGGAATTAGAGCTGGAGCTGGATGAACTACGGATCATTCGGGAGGCTGAGGGGGTAATTGAGAGGAGTTACCGGGAGTTGGTCATTCTTAAGGCTCAGGACAAGGATAGCTGGGTTAGGGGGAGGAAAGGGGACAGACAGACAGTGCAGAGATCCCCTGTGGACATTCCCCTCAGCAATAAGTATACCGTTTTGGATACTGCTGGGGGGGATGACCTACCAGAGGAAAGCCATAGCAGTCAGTTCTCTGGCACTGAGCCTGACACTGTGGCAAAGAAGGGAAGGGGGCAGAATAGAAAAGTACTCGTGGTAGGGGAATCGACAGGAGATTTTGTGGTGAGGATCGGGATTCCCGGAAGGTATGTTGCCTCCCTGGTGCCAGGGTCCGGGACGTCTCCGATCGGGTGTATAAGGTTCTAAAAGGGGAGGGCGAACAGCCAGAAATTGTGTTACATATTGGCACTAATGATATAGCCAGGAAAAGGATCGAGGATATAAAAAGTGATTTCAGGGAGTTAGGATGGAAGCTGCAAAGCAGGACGAACAGAGTAGTGTTCTCTAGTTTACTACCGGTGCCACGAGATAGCGAGGTGAGGAACAGGGAGTGGGCGCAGCTTAACACGTGGCTGCGCAGCTGGTGTAGGAGGGAGGGCTTCAGATATGTAGAGAATCGGGATGCCTTCTGGGGAAGGTGGGACCTGTACAAGAAGGAAGGGTTGCATCTGAACTGGAAGGGGACCAATGTCCTGGGTGGAAGGTTTGCTCGAGTAGTTCGAGAGGGTTTAAACTAGTATGGCAGGGGGGTGGGAACCTGAGCTGTATACCGGAGGTGAGAGTTGATGCAGATGAGGCAATAGCAAGAGGTAGACCAGCTAGTGCGAAGGATTTTCCTGGGAAGGAACCAAGGGATCAGTTAAAGTGTGTTTGCTTTAACGCAAGGAGTATCAGGAATAAAAGTGATGAACTTAGAGCATGGATCAGTACCTGGTGCTATGATGTTGTGGCCATAACAGAGACATGGGTTTCTCAGGGGCAGGAATGGTTGCTGGATGTTCCAGGGTTTAGAGCATTTAAAAAGAATAGGGAGGGGGGAAAAAGAGGAGGGGGTGTAGCACTACTAATCAGAGAGGGTATCACAGCTACAGAAGCTTCCATTGTCGAGGAAAATCTGCCTACCGAGTCAGTATGGGTGGAAATTAGGAACAGCAAGGGAGCAGTCACCGTGTTAGGGGTTTACTACGGCCCCCCAATAGCAGCAGGGAGATGGAAGAAAGCATAGGTCGGCAGATTTTGGAAAAGTGTGGACGTAGTAGGGTTGTTGTAATGGGTGACTTTAACTTTCCCAATATTGATTGGAACCTCTTTCGAGCAGAAGATTTGAATGGAGCTGTTTTTGTAAGGTGTGTTCAGCAGGGTTTCCGAACTCAGTATGTTGACAGACCGACGAGGGGAGAGGCCATTCTAGACTTGGTGCTTGGAAACGAGCCGGGGCAGGTATCAGATCTTGTGGTGGGAGAGCATTTTGGTGATAGTGACCACAACTGCCTCACATTCTACATAGCTATGGAGAAGGAGAGGATTAGGCAAAATGGGAGGATATTTAATTGGGGAAAAGGAAACTATGATGCGATTAGACATAGGTTAGGAAGCATGGACTGGGAGTAATTGTTCCATGGTAGAGGCACTATAGACATGTGGAGACTGTTTAAAGAACAGTTGTTGCGAGTGATGAATAAATATGTCCCTCTGAGACAGGCAAGAAGTGGTAAGATAAAGGAACCTTGGATGACGAGAGCGGTGGAGCTACTCGTCAAAAGGAAGAAGGCAGCTTACATAAGGTGGAGAGAGCTAGGGTCAAGCTCAGCTCTACAGGATTACAGGCAGGTAAGGAAGGAGCTCAAAAATGGTCTGAGGAGAGCCAGGAGGGGGCACAAGAAAGGTTTGGCAGAACGGATTAGGGAGAACACAAAGGCATTTTACACTTATGTGAGGAATAAGAGAATGGTCAAAGAAAGAGTAGGGCCGATCAGGGATAGCATAGGGAGCTTTTGTGTGGAGTCTGGGGAGGTAGGGGAAGCCCTAAATGAGCTTTTTGCTTCTGTCTTTACAAAAGGAACAAACTTTGTAGTGAATGAAACCTTTGAAGAGCAGGTGTGCATGCTGGAATGGATAGAGATAGAGGAAGCTGATGTGCTGAACATTTTGTCAAACATGAAGATTGACAAGTCGCCAGGCCGGACCAGATTTGTCCTCGGCTGCTTTGGGAAACGAGAAATGTGATTGCTTCGCCACTTGCGAAGATCTTTGCATCCTCGCTCTCCACTGGAGTCGTACCTGAGGACTGGAGAGAGGCAAATGTAATTCCTCTCTTCAAGAAAGGAAATAGGGAAATCCCTGGCAATTACAGACCAGTAAGTCTCACGTCTGTCGTCTGCAAGATGTTAGAAAGGATTCTGAGGGATAGGATGTATGACCATCTGGAAGACCATAATGCTGTCAACACAGCTTTGTGAGGGTCAGGTCATGCCTCACAAATCTTATTGAGTTCTTTGAGCATGTTACTAGACAAGTTGATGAGGGTCGAGCTGTGGATGCGATGTATATGGACTTCAGCAAAGCATTTGATAAGGTTCCCCATGGTAGGCTCATTCAGAAGGTCAGGAGGAATGGGATACAGGGGAACGTAGCTGCCTGGATACAGAATTGGCTGGCCAACAGAAGACAGCGAGTGGTAGTAGAAGGAAAATATTCTGCCTGGAAGTCAGTGGTGAGTGGTGTTCCACAGGGCTCTGTCCTTGGGCCTCTACTGTTTGTAATTTTTATTAATGACTTGGATGAGGGGATTGAAGGATGGGTCAGCAAGTTTCTAGATGACACAAAGGCTAGAGGTGTCGTTGACAGTATAGAGGACTGTTGGAGGCTGCAGCGAGACATTGACAGGATGCAGAGATGGGCTGAGAGGTGGCCGATGGAGTTCAACCTGGATAAATGCGAGGTGATGCATTTTGGAAGGTCGAATTTGAAAGCTGAGTACAGGATTAAGGATAGGATTCTTGGCAGTGTGGAGGAACAGAGGGATCTTGGTGTGCAGGTACATAGATCCCTTAAAATGGCCACCCAAATGGACAGGGTTGTTAAGAAAGCATATGGTGTTTTGGCTTTCATTAACAGGGGGATTGAGTTTAAGAGTCGTGAGATCTTGTTGCAGCTCTATAAAACTTTGGTTAGACCGCACTTGGAATACTGCGCCCAGTTCTGGTCGCCTTATTATAGGAAAGATGTGGATGCTTTGGAGAGGGTTCAGAGGAGGTTTACCATGATGCTGCCTGGACTGGAGGGCTTACCTTATGAAGAGAGGTTGAATGAGCTCGGACTTTTTTCATTGGAGAAAAGGAGAAGGAGAGGGGACCGAATTGAGGTATACAAGATAATGAGAGGCATAGATAGAGTTGATAGCCAGAGACTATTTCCCAAGGCAGAAATGGCTAACACGAGAGGTCATAGTTTTAAGCTGTTTGGAGGAAAGTATAGAGGGGATGTCAGAGGCAGGTTATTTACACAGAGAGTTGTGAGAACATGTGTCAGCAGCAGTTGTGAAAGCAAGATCATTGGGGACTTTTAAGAGACTGCTGGACATGCATATGGTCACAGAAATTTGAGGGTGCATACATGAGGATCAATGGTCGGCACAACATCGCGGGCTGAAGAGCCTGTTCTGTGCTGTAGTGTTCTATGTTCTATGAGCAGACCATCTGTATTAATGATATTGGTTGAGAGATTAAATATGGCTTAGAGAATCCAGTGTGGTCACCTGCATTAATTAAGTCTATCCAAGTTGATTCTTGCATTGCCAGTGGATAGCCTTACCACATGTCTGGTTCAAGATAAAAACAGCCTTTTTCTCTGTCAGTGTGAGCTGGGGTTTGAACAGAGGAGGGTCTATCTGCCTCACTCAAAGAACAATCCAAAGCTCAGGCTCTCATGAGCTTGATACCTTCACAGCCTGTGTGTTAAATGATTGACCCCTCAAGCCAGGCTTCATCACCTTCATGACCAGGGCAAACCCTTCTGCCTATGTCACTCGATGAACATAAACATACAGGCTGGAGACTCAGTCTACCTGACCTGTGTCAGTATTAGAGCATTATTAGTATTATTGCTATAGTCAGTATTATTGCATGTTTGGCAATGGAATAGCCATAATGGATCCAGAGACCCCATCAGAGGGAATCTAACTTCCCCTGTTAAGACTGCAAAATGCTCCCAACACAGAGGGCCATTCAGCCATTAACCCCTGTGCTGTCTCTTTCACTGAGCTAGTCCCGTTTCCCTGCTCTTTAATTTTTCCCTGATAATATTTATCCAACTTCTTTTGAAAGTTATTCTTGAATCTTTTCTCACCAACTTTTCAAGATGTGCAACCACATCTCAACAACACGCTGCTTAAAATAAAAGTCATAAAATCACCTCTGGTCCAGAACATAACTGAGAACCAACCTCTCAGTACAGTAACATTTTTGTTAAAGTGATAGGAAGATGTATGTTGAAATAATTCATTTGGTTACAATCTACATGAACCCCATAGGTTTAAGACAAACAGTACCTTTTGAAATCAAAATATATGTTGTGATTCACTGTGTATAATTCTGAGTTGACTCTGAGCTAGGAAGGGATTATCGTCTTCCTGGGATGTGCAGTGATGGACAGTGCTTACATGAGCTGATACAAGCAACCAACAGCAAGCATTATAGTGCAATGAAGCAAGGTCCAAACAAACAGCAGCCTTTCAATTTATAAGTTGTGTGAACTTGAATGTAGGGTGCCTCTAAAACCACATTATTCTCCAACATGAAAACCAAAGCTCTTACCTTTGATATGATTCATCTTTTCTATGCTGCTCCCGGACAGCAGTTGCTGTGGAAACGTTTTCAGCTCCTGCTGCTGCTTTCAGTGCCTCAATAATATCACGATGCAATCTTCTCTGAGGAGTGAAAAGAAAACATTTAGACAAATAGAATCATAGAGATGTACAGCCTAGAAACAGAGCCTTCGGTCCAACTCGTCCACACCGACCATACATCCTAACCTAATCTAGTCCCATTTGTCAGCACACAGCCCATATCCCTCTAAACCCTTCCTATTCATACACCCATCCAGATGCCTTTTAAATGTTGTAATTGTACCAGATTCCACCACTTCCTCTGGCAGCTCATTCCATACATGCACCATCCTCTGTGTGAAAATGTTGCCCCTCAGGTCCCTTTTAAATTTTTTTCCCTTTCACCCAAAACCTATGCCCTCGAGTTCAGGCCTCTCCCACCCCAGGGAAAAGACCTTGTCCACTCATCCTATTCATGCCCCTCATAATTTTGTAAACCTCTATAAGGTCACCTCAGCCTCTGACGCTCCAGGGAAAACAGCCCCAGCCTGTTCAGCCTCAAATCCACAAACCCTGGCAACATCCTTGTAAATCTTTTCTGAACCCTTTCAAGTTTCACAACATCTTTCCGATAGGAGGGAAACCAGAATTGCACGCAATATTCCAACAGTGGCCTAACCAATGTCCTGTACAGCCACAACATGACCTCCCAACTCCTATACTCAATACAGGTAGACAACCTTTATCTGAAATCCCGAAATCCAAACAGCTCCAAAGTCCGAAGCTTTTTCTTGTGAAGTATTTTCTCATTAGCAAGGTTGCTTGGTGTGCAAACAGGTAATCCAAGTTGACACCCGCTCAATGCATGTCACTCAGATGACAAGTGTGTGGGGGTGTGGCAGCACTGGCAGGCCTCAATTCTGTCTCAAGACCTGTTTTACTCAGTGAATCTGCTCCTCTGGTAAGACTTTTTAAAAATTTCACCATCAAACTGTCACTTATTCTGAAAGTCAAAAAATTCTGAATTCCGAAAATGAGCTGGTCCTGAGCATTTCGGATAAAGGATTGTGCACCTGTACTCTGACCAATAAAGGAAAGCATACCAAATGCCTTCTTCACTATCCTATCTACCTACGACTCCACTTTCAAGTAACTATGAACCTGCACTGCAAGATCTCTTTGTTCAGCAACACTCCCCAGGTCCTTACCATTAAGTGGATAAGTCCTGCTCTGATTTGCCTTCCCAAGATGCAGCACCTCACATGCATCCAGATTATGCAATCACTTTCAAAAATCACCAGTCACTACTGTTCATTTTTTCTTTCCATTTCCCAGTGTCACAGTTGGGAAATGTAATGTGCAACTGGAACGAATTTGATCCACAGATTGTCTTTGTTGATTGACAGGCAGCTGTAGGAGTGCCATAAATGAACCCTGCGCATCAAAGCGAAGAGGGAAAAACAGCCCAGTAACAGCTTTCACTCCTGTCGCCACACAGTAACTCACAAAGTATCCATCAGGGTAAGCTGTGATGCCCTCCCAAGCCAACAAGCCTGTTGGGCATCGCTGTTTTGAAATCACATGGCAAATTTCAGCCTTTTAAAGGTGTAGAAAGTCACAGACCTGCAGTACCTTTAGCACAACAATTCGTGTTGAAGCTGAAATAATACAAGAGCAGCTGTCAATTGAATAGTTTTCCCATTTCCAACTCCATACAATCTTTAAGCAACATAATAAAAATACACCCTCCCTCTTCCACTGTCTTGTCAATGTTCCCAGGTAATCACTGGAAAGGTGTCACATAAACATGTGCTGAATCTATAGCTCAGAAACTATAAGAATAAAGACTCTCTCCCAATTTACTGACTCACTGCTAAGGTGACTTCAAGATGAAAGGACATTCAGTTCTGAAGGACAATGGGATACCACTACATAAATGAACTTGGGTCAATTAATCAGAACAAGTAAATAGAGTTCAAACAGAGTTAAAAATCACAACACCGGGTTATAGTCCAATAGGTTTATTTGGAAGCACTAAGTTTCGGAGCACTGATCTTTCATCAGGTGGTTGTAGAGTATAAGATCTTAAGTCACAGAATTTATAGCAAAAGTTTACAGTGTGATGTAACTGAAATTATGTATTGAAAAAGACCTGGAGTTCAAACAGGATGGTTTTGCCTGATAGGCAGGAATCATTTGAAGATACAGAAGTGGGTGGCACAGTGATTAGCACTGCTGCCTCACAGTACCAGAGACCTGGTTCAATTCCCGCCTCAGGCGACTGACTGTGTGGAGTTTGCACATTCTCCCCATATCTGCGTGCGTTTCCTCCCACAGTCCAAAGATATGCAGGTCAGGTGAATTGGCCATGCTAAATTTAGCATGGCCAATTCACCTGACCTGCATATCTTTGGACTGTGGGAGGAAACCCACGCAGATATGGGGAGAATGTACAAACTCCACACAGTCAGTCGCCTGAGGCGGGAATTGAACCAGGTCTCTGGTACTGTGAGGGGTGAAGGGGTAAATGTAGAGGTATGGGTGGGTTGCATGTCGGTGTGGATTTGTTGGGCCGAAGGGCCTGTTTCCACACTGTAAGTAATCTAATGAACTGTTTTTTTTTTAAAATCCACGGATACCACATTTACTAAGTAAGTAATCTAATTAGTAGATGTGGTATCTGTGGATTTAAAAAAAAACAGTTCATCAGATAGTGTGTGGTAAAGATAATGACACATGTAATTAACTGGAATATGGCCATGTAGAGAGAGAGAGAGAGAGAAAGAAGCTTGAAAGGCAAGTTCCTTTAACGGGGGTGACATCACGAGTGGTGTTTCTCATCGTCTGTGTGACCCATTTTACTTTCATAAAGATAAATAACTCGTCAGGAAGTGAGGCAACAATGTCAGCTTTGCAAAAGTGACAATTGTGTACAGCAAACTATAAGAAATACTGTAGGAACAGTATAGATAGGCTAAAAGATTCTATGGCAAATGCAGCTGAAGGGATTAATATTATGAGGATGTCAAACCTTTAAAATTGATATGATATCAAACACAGTAAATAAGACCACCAGTTAGAAAAAATAGGATCCTTAGTTAATGTTCTGGATACATTATATTCAAAAGCTGAAGAGTGGTACTAAATGCAGTGTTGAAGGATCAGGTGCAGTCATGAAGTTGTTATAATTAACAAGAATAATCTGCGTTCCTCTTCACTGGAGCTAAGAGTGCTAAATACTTATTGTATAGCCCACCTACTAAATGTTGTCAAAATTGGAAAGGTCCCACAGCCTTCATTGTCATGCTTGACAAAGCAAGTACCCACTGATTCAAATTACTCTGACAGGGTTAGGTGGGGGGGGAGCTGTGTGGAGGAAGATGGTAGGGAGAGGTCAACAGCTCCCAATTAAATAAAATTAATCACAATATTAAAGAACCGTGGCACACAGGACCCGTGGAGAACCTGTGAATCTGTGACAAGGACTGCTGGGCAATGATTCAACCTCAGCACGATGGCATTGCTGAGAGAGACCAGCAAACAACAGAGATTGGCTTATGGTGGAATCAAAAGAACAAAATGTCAGAAAACAGCAACAGAGGAAATTGTAGCTCAGAAAGAATGAAGCGGAAGTGATACACATCAAAGAACTGAAAATAGATAAAAGTGAGCAAGAAATGCTGGAAAATAAACAAAAATAAACATACTTGGACACTGTAATGCATTTAAGGAAATGAAAGAAGTGAAGGTGACGAATATCTTAGTAACATATGGCAACCATGGGCTTTTGAAGATGCAAAATATTGCCATTAAATGCTGTGTTTATTATTTTGTTGGATGCATCCCAGTCCGCTCCTAGTCTATAATTTACTTAATAAATGCTTTCATGAACTGCTTATTTATGTTTCTACTATGCTGAAGTGACCACAGTGAACCTGTTTATTGTGAGGTAGTCAACCATGCTTTGGGGATGAGGGCAAGTCACTGCCGGTGAATCAAGGGATAACTACTTACACGCAGCGTAACGTTGGGGGAGGGCAGTATTTATGAGTTGCAAATACGAGATTGCAAACCGACTTGCAGCAGGCAACTGTGTTTACCCTAAAGAACCTAAAAATAGCCGAGATGAGATACCGAAGCACAGTTTCACGTTGAGACAGTGGGTGCCAGTATCGACACAAACTGACTCGGAAAACAAGCCCAACTCCATTTTGTTCCAACATTTATTCCTCCTGCCCTGTCCTCAGTCTGTTTTGTATAGTGTTTACCCGAGGGATGTGCTTACAGGTCGATGCCCACTAATCCTGTAATTAATTTGGCAGCACCGACCCATTAATATTAGCGCAGCGGAAAGCAAGCAAACATTTGATTAGATTCCCTACAGTGTGGGAACAGGCCCTTCGGCCCAACAAGTCCACACCGACCCCTCCGAAAAGTAACCCACCCTGATCCATTCCCCTACTCTATATTTACCCCTGACTCCTGCACCTAACACTATGGGTAATTTAACATGGCCAATTCACCTGAGCTGCACATCTTTGGACTAAAACCTGTGATTTTAATTATGTAAAAGGTTAGTTTTCACTTAGAGTCAAGTGAAACAATTAAGGGCGCATTCATTATAAACAGTATGTTCAAAATCTCCAGGATTTAAGCAGATTAGAAATGCTTTTGTTTAAACTGGGGGCCTCCATGTGCAGTGCTCAGACCCGGAAGAATGTAGCAACTTTGCCAAATTGTTACATTGGGTGGGGTCCGGAGACACTTGTCGCTAGCCCGCGGCTGGGCAGCGATCCTTTCCCCCCTCCCCCCACCTCTCTCTCTCTCTCTTATACCTGGGCTTGAAGCTGGTGGTTTCTCCAGCCACGGAGGCCTCTGAGAGCCGGCATGTAGCAGCAGCGCTGCCAGTACAGAGCGCGGAGGATAGCCATAGCATCAAGTCCCAGTGCCACAGCGAGACACTGTATGCAGTACACACACACACACACACTCACTGCAGGTAAGTCAAGCTGCAGCGCCTCCAGAGGCACCGCCTCCAGCAGCAGCTTGTCCTGACTTCCACTTCCCCTGGTTTAATGGGCCAACGACCCCCACTGTCTGAGAGGTATCTGCAGCGCAGGTTAAGTTAGGGCACAGCTCATGCCTATAGTGCCAATCTCCATGCCCCTTTCCTATCCAAATAACCAGCCAATGCCCCTCTTGAATGCCTCAATCGAAACTGCCTCCATCACAATGTCGATGTCTCCACCTCCTGATGCTGCCTGGCTTGTTGTGCTCTTCCAGCCTCCTGCCTGGGGACTACTTTGGATTCCAGTCTTTGTGTCTCCACCACAAGTCCAGGCAGCGTGTTCCACACTCTAACCACTGGCTGTGTGAAAAGGTTTTTTTTTCTCACATCACCCTTGCTTCCTTTAAGCATCCCTTTAAATCTATCCTCTCTCCTTTTTCTTTTACGAGCCACTCTATCCAGCCTGCTCATGATTTTGAAAACCTCTTATCGATCTCAGCCGCCTTCTCTCCAAAGAGAGCAGTCTCAATCTGTTCCATCACCCCTCATCACTGAAATGCTTCATTCCTGGAATCATTCTGGCAAATCGCTTCCGCACTCTCGACAATGCATTCACACCTTTTCCTCCAATGTTCACCCATAACTGCACACAGTAGTCCTGCTGAGATCCAACATGACTTTGAGGAGACCTGATCCACAGTGATGTCGACATGCCTCTGACCAATGTCAGGGGTTATGAAGGACATTTGGTGAGTAACCACCACTGCAGCTTGTAAACCTGCAGGTGCTCCTGGTGGAGGGACTGAATGTTGAAGGTGGTGGATGGGGTGCTGATCAAATGGACTACTTTGCCCTGGGTGGTGTCTCACTTCTTGAGTGTTGTTGGAGCTGCATATTCAGTTATCAGACCAGACCACCTCCTCCCCCCAAAATATTTTAAGAAAGTAGCCTAGACCTTAATGTTTTCTTGTTTTAAAGACGAATGTAAAGTGTTGTGTTCCAACTGGTCAAACTAGAAGATCAGATCTCAGATCAAAAATAAGGTTTATTTTCCTGACAAATGTTCCCTCTCCACACGTGGATGAGTGACGATGTCCACTTGGCAGCTGCCCAAAGTGGCGTGAGATCACTCCGTGTCAAAGCAAATACCCAAATTCTTTCAGTCCATGCTCCATTTCCAAAGGGGCCTCTAAGCCAGGAGTTGTCAGGACTTCCCAGTAATGGATATATAGCCTTGAGCACGACCCCTTACCAATGAGGAAAGTTGAGATAACGCCATTACATCAGGGGGGGCGGCACGGTGGCACAGTGGTTAGCACTGCTGCCTCACAGCGCCAGAGACCCGGGTTCAATTCCCGCCTCAGGCGACTGACTGTGTGGAGTTTGCACGTTCTCCCCGTGTCTGCGTGGGTTTCCTCCGGGTGCTCCGGTTTCCTCCCACCATCCAAAGATGTGCAGGGTCAGGTTAATTGGCCATACTAAATTGCCTGTAGTGTTAGGTAAGGGGTAAAATGTAGGGGTATGGGTGGGTTTCGCTTCGGCGGGTCGGTGTGGACTTGTTGGGCCGAAGGGCCTGTTTCCACACTGTAATCTAATCTAATCTAATCTAATCTAAAAATGCCGGAAGTACTCAGCAGGCCAGGCAGCACCTGTGATGAGAGAAAGAGTTTTAACGTTTCAAATGGAAAGCCTTCCACCATTGTGATTCTGATAAAATATCACGCAACCGTAAACATGAACAGATTCTCTCCACAACTGATGCCTGACCTGTTGAATACTTTTTATTTCGTTTTATATCCAACATTCGCTGTGTTTTGCTTTTGCATTAGGCTTGGATATATAGCCTTGAGCACGACCCCTTACCAATGAGGAAAGTTGAGATAACGCCATTACATCAGAGGTTGTTTCAGTTTGAACTAACTGGAACCAGCTGCTCTTTCTAATTAGAGAGATTAGTAAGATCCTGCCAACCGCAAAAGGTTATAGAAATGTCTGAAATGCTCTTTTCCCACAGAGTCAAACACTGGAGAGATTTCAAATGGGTCCAAATGTGCCGCTAACTCTTTCACTGAATTTACACTGCTGTGTTTGCTGCAAGATTGGATGTGCTTCATCCTAGGTGCCTTACTTTTGAAGATAACCCCTTCCAAGATCATTTTTTCATTGCCAGGTTTCTGCAATGGGCTGACAACTGACGAGTCTGCCATCCCTCAGTGGATATATTACTCTTGCCTCTAAAGTCAGAGGCTGAATTCATGTTCATGTAACACTCCAGTGACATAAGCTTGAAGACAAGGCTGATGCTTTATGGTAGTGCTGAGTGAGTGCTGTACTGTCAGCAAATGCTACCTATTGGACATTGAATCCAGGACCATCAGAGATGCTATAAACCAGAAATGCAAGTTCAAATCCCACTGCAGCACTTGAGGGATTTAAATTCAATGAATTAAATAATCCTGGAATGCGATGCCGACATCAGCAATGGTAGTCATGAAACTTGTAGACTGTTGTTAAAAATCTGACGGATTCATGAATATCCTCCAAGGAAGGAAAACCATCTTCCTTGCCCGGGTCTTGCCTTTGCGTGACTGCAATGCACAGCATTATGGGCTGACTCCTTATGACCCTTTCGATTGGCTGAGCAAACCCAACCATTTATATTAAAGATGGTGTCTTCCTCACAACATCTCAAGGGCTATTGTGGATAAGCAGTAAATATGAGCTGTGCCAATGGAACCCATGTCTTTCGCATGCAAATTAAAAACAAACTGCGGCCCATCAGATTATCTCCTTATTTAGTTTGTAAGTTTGCTCACTGAGCTGGCACATTTGTTTTCAGATGTTTAGTCACCATGCTAGGTAACATCATCTCCGGTGAAGTGCTGGTGATCTATCCCACTTTCTATTTCTGTGTCTTGGTCTCTTCAGGTGGGTGATATATCATTTCTGTTTCTTTTTCTCAGAGGTTGGTAAATGGGATCCAAATCGATGTGTTTATTGAAGGAGTTCCAAATTGAATGCCAGGCCTCTAGGAATTCCTGTGCGTGCCAAGTTTAGCCTGTCCCAGGATGGATGTGTTGTCCCAGTTGAAGTAGCATCCTTCTTCGTCTGTGTGCAAGGTTATTAGTGATAGTGGGTCATGTCTTTTGGTGGCTAGTTGGTGTTCATGTATCCTGGTGGCTAGTTTCTTGCCTGTCTGTCTGATGTAGTGGTTGTTGCAGTCCTTGCAGGGTATTTTGTAAATGACATTCATTTTGCTGGTGGTTGATACAGGATGGTTCATCAGTCGCTGTTTGTGTGTTGGTAGGTTTGTGGGCTACCATGATGGATCTATACCAACGACCAGCAAAACAAATGCCATTTACAAAATACCCTGCAAGGACTGTAACAAACACTACATAAGACAGACAGGCAGGAAACTAGCCACCTGGATACACAAACACCAACTAGCCACCAAAAGACGTGACTCACTATCACTAATATCCCTACACACAGACAAAGAAGGACACCACTTCGACTGGGACAACACATCCATCCTGGGACAGGCTAAGCAGAGACACGCACGGGAATTCCTAAAGGCCTGGTATTCAAACCGGAACTCCATGGAAAGTGGGACATACAGCAAGCAAACTTACAACCCGAACCTCAACCGGAGCTACTAATCTTCTCCACAGTCGCAAATATCTCTTCATTGTTTATAGGAGCTTTCCCAAGGAAGGCTCACTACTAGATTTGCATTACCACAACAGCTGTGCTTCAAAAACTATTTATTTATTGGAAATTACACTTGAGATGGAATATTTATCCATTTATCTGGAGTCTCAGTTTCTGGGTTAAGAGTGGGAATGTGCACAGTTTTGCCTCTGCTGGGGTAGGTCTCTTCCCTCGTTGTGTGGCCGTGGTCAGACCTTCACTGGGAGTAAGAATGATGTGAAAGTGACACACAGCAAATTAGCAAAGAGAATTGAATGTTGATAAATGTAAGCAGGAACACCCTTTCCCAGTACCTCCTACTTCCCCAGTATCCTCCTCCTTTCCCACTATGCCCCTCCTTTCCCAGTATCCCCCTCCTTTCTCAGCACCACCCACATTTCCCAGTACCCCTCTTCCTTTCCCAGCTCCTCCCTCCTTTCCCAGTTACCTCCCCCTTTCCCAGTTACCTCTTGCCTATTTAACTAACCCAACCTCAGTAACTAATCTGATATTGATTACAGCAGGATTAGTGATGCTTATAAAACAACGCAATTCTCTCTGACATTGGTCCAAAGGTCAAGAGAGTCTTGTCTCATATAGTAAATGATCTTTTGGTTAAGTCACCATGGGTTTTGTTCATATCAGATAATACATGAGTGAAGATAATGGTGTTTTTACTGTAACTATAACTGGTGAAATGCAGGTAGCAATAAATAAGTCAGCAGTAACACCCCAAATGTTTTGTGATCATTTGATGAACAGTCTCCTATATCTTCAGGTGCCTTAAAGTTGTTTGGGTAATGAGTGGTCATCTACATAAACTGTAAAGGTCACACCGTTTTATCATTTCTGGTCTTCCATTTAGTAATATTTCTACCTACTGACTGATTCCAGATTGTGGCCAGTTTTAGGTGGTATTTTGTACTGTTTGGCTGCTACATGGGTTTATTGTACCTTCTGTATGAAAGCCCATTTTAAACTGTGACAAATATCATAGACAATCTATAAGGTGAACATAAATAAATATTAGAATTCAGCATATGTTTGAATGTGGTCTTTAACTCTATTTCTGATGTGCTATAATGAGATCAAACTTGGTAAGGTTTGCATTTTAATTTTTTAATCAACCTGTTCAGCGATGTTATCACACACCTCTGGGACTTGAACCTAGGTGTCCTGGTCCAGGGGTGGGGACAATACCACTGAGCTACAAGAGTGCCCTATCTGGTGCACAAATAGCTATTTTCAAATCTTCATATATTTCCTGTGGAGAGTAAGTGGGATGTGGGAAGAATGACAGGAACTGAAAGCTCCTTTTGAGCCGTAACCATTTCTACATCAGCTCATAAAGTGGTTTGTTCTGTGTGTTTTGGGGGGGATTTGGCTAATAGGCTCTCATGAGAAACACACCACTGGGGACATCCATGCCCAACAGATATTGTCATCATAGACCTCAGGGACTGAACTCCTGTTCGTAGTTACTCAGCCATGCCTCTGACTCTCAGGCAGGAATGAACTCGCTAAGCTAAAGACTCTATATGGAGTTCAAATAAGGTTGAGGAATAATCCTTACAGAATCTCCCCTGGGATTTTGGATTGCTGTTGTGTTCGGATGTGGTCTTTTACTCTACTTCTGATGTGCTTTTGTTTCTATAAAGATAGGATTGGAATGGAAATCCTGCCAGCTCTATCTAGCTAATCATTGTGGCACCTGATGATGGCATGGTCCATTTTACTTCTTAGTGGTTGCAATGTTGTTGAATCAGATCTTTCTTACTCAGGAATTAGTTCCAAATCACATGTTCTCCTTGGAGTGTTCAGTGTTATTTTAATACTACAAAATTACACCTCTTATCAGAAAGTTTAAAATACAAGTCCAGGTTCAGGGTTGCTCTGATTTTATGCATTCACTGTGACAACAGAGTTTATTTAAAATTTGTTCATGGGATGTGGGTGTCGCTGGTTAGACCAGCATTTATTGCCTGTCCTTAGTTGCCTTTGAGAAGGCGCTGGTGAGCTGGCCTCTGGAACCACTGCAGTCCGTGTGCTGTAGGTAGACCCACAATGCCCTGAGGGAGAGAATTCCAGGATGTTGACCCAGTGACAGTGAAGAAATAGTGATATATTTCCAAGTCAGGATGGTGAGTGGATTGGAGGGGAACTCGCAGTGGGTGGTGTTCCCATGTATCTGCTGCCCTTGCCCTTCTCAATGTGGAGGTCACGGGTTTGGCAGGTGCTGCCTGATGAGTTACTTTGTGCAAGAGTTCAGAATAGTTTTGATACAAGTTGAATTGTAACATGATTTTTAAAAAAAGCACAATCACTGTGTTGTATTTTGTAACCAGAAAATTCAAGAGAAGGGGAGTTATACTGTATTCTGAAGTAAAACCGAATAACTGATAACTTCATATTACAAGGCACAGGTGAAGAAATCGCTCGTACTTTAAAATTATTTCCTCCAGGAATTTCATATTTTAGGGTAATTTTAATACCCGGACTGCAAACTGCACCCTCTCAAATTTTTGATTTTTTTTTAAACTTTATATCAGCACTGGAAATCAACACTTTCCAGTCTCTCACTGTATAAACAATACACTGCACTTTCATTCCTCCTATCAAAGGGGATAACCTCACCACAACTTATCCACAGTAAGTTTTGCTCCTGCCCACATACTTAACCTACCCAAAATCCCAAGACTTATTTCCTCCAGGTTTTGTACCATCTAGAAACTGGGAGATATTACAATTGGCGCCCACATCCAAATCATTAGCATCGTCATTGGTGGAAGCTCGTAGATGAGGGTGACTCTCTTTTGGTGTCAGAGTGAGTCCGTAGGTGGCCGTACAGACTGATGCAGCTATCGCAGGCTCTGTTACACTTCAGCTAGAGTGGTGGTCATGGGAAGGGGTGGGCAGGGGTGTTGGTGTGACAGTGTGCTCTTTTCACTGGTTGTGCCTGGCCTCCACCCTTTCCCAATAGCAAGTCTCAAGGTGCTAGGCGCCTTTCCGGATGCTCCTCCTCCACTGGGGACGGGTCTTGGGCCAGAGATTCCCAGATGTCAGTGGGAATGCTGCATTTCCCCCCAGTGAGGCCATCCCTGAAGCTCCACCTCTGTCACCCTGGGCTTCGCCCTCCGTTTCGGGAGCTGGCTTGGGAAGTTTCATGTAGGTCATGCGGATGACATGCCCAGCCCATTGCAGCCGATCAAGGGGGAGTCAGTACCTTGATGCTGGGGATGTTGGCCTACTCGAGGACGCTGGTGTCGGTGTGTCTTTCTCCCCAGCAGATTGGCAGGATCCTGCGCAGGCAGCATTCGTGGGTCTGCTCCGGCACCTTGCAGTGTCTGCTGTAGAGAGTCCACATGTCAGATCCTCATGGGAGGATGGGAAACACCACAGCAAACCATGTGCTCGGTGTCGGATCTGATGTTGTTGTCCTCGAACACCCTTTTCCTCAGGTGGCTGGAGGTGGTGCAGGATCCCTTCATCAATAGCTGCTTTGGCCAATCGGACGCCTCTGAGATATGGGAAGTAGTCGATGTTCATGGACGTAGATTGTGAACACAGTACTGATCCTTGCAATAGCTCACTGGTCACAGCCTGCCAAGCTGAGAAAGGTCAATTTATCCGTACTTTCTGCCTGTTAAACATTACTCCACCTCGGCCAGTGTATTATCCCCCAGTGTTTTAATATTGTTTATTAACCTCTTCTGTGGTATGTTATCAAATCCTTACAGCAAACCTGTGGCAGATATTTCTGCAACTTGGCCATGTGTGACGTGGAGTAGTGAAGCTATAGCCTCTGGTTTCAGGCTAGTGACCAGTTCCAGGAAAAACAAGGAAAGTGCAACAGTGGCAGCCACATGTGCTGCCTGTATCATATGTCTCCAACCATGGGAAGTTATCTAACTCAATCACTCTTAACAACCTTGCACAGTCATAGAACTACACATTCATTAGTGGCTGGGCTTGAGATATTCATTTCATGTGGTGAGAAAGAGAGAGAGAGAGAGGAGATACATATCCACATTCTCTCTCTTTTTCAAGCTCGCCATTGCCAGCTCACAGTACATCAAATGGGAAACACCACAGGGGTTAGATTGTTACAAATGGGAGACAAGCCACACCTTGAACTGTGGCAAGAAAAGAGCAGTTTTCTCCCTGAGCGTTCCAGTTTTCCAGGTGTGGTCTGAATAGTGTCAGAAAATAGTCCCCCCCCACAATCCTGTGGAATGTTTAACCTATTTCCTTCTGAAGCCAGGAAAGATCACGAGGAAACCAGAAAGCCAATGTATACAAGGTGAGGGCTTGCCCTGTGATCTCTGGGTTAGCTGCGTATAACTTAATGATGTGGTCAATAATTACATCCTCCAGCTCAACGCAAGCAAGAGCACACCCGTGGGAGAGGTCTGTGATGCTGAAACCCAAGAAAACTATCTGCAGCAAGGTTTCCACGACATTAAGTTACAGTGCCATTCAATTTTCAAAACTCACCCCATGACACATTTGTGCAACAGTTTAGCAAGACAAGGGTCCCAGAGGATACATGCAATTGACAATAGACAATAGACAAAGGTGCAGGTGTAGGCCATTCTGCCCTTCAAGCCTGCACCACCATTCAATATGATTATGGCTGATCATCCTTAATCAGTATCCTGTTCCTGCCTTATCTTCATAACCCTTGATGCCACTATCCTTGAGAGCTCTATCCAACTCTTTTTCTTAAATGAATCCAGAGACTGGGCCTCCACTGCCCTCTGGGGCAGAGCATTCCACACAGCCACTAGTCTCTGGGTGAAGAAGTTTCTCCTCATCTCTGTCCTAAATGGTCTCCCCCGTATTTTTAAGCTGGGTCCTCTGGTTCGGCACTCACCCATCAGCGGAAACGTGTTTCCTGCCTCCAGAGTGTCCAATCCTTTAATAATCTTATATGTCTCAATCATATCCTCTCTCAGTCTTCTAAACTCAAGGGTATACAAGCCCAGTCGCTCCAGTCTTTCAATGTAAGGTAATCCCACCATTCCAGGAATTGACCTTGTGAACTTACGCTGCACTCCCTTAATAGCCAGAATGTCTTTCCTCAAATTTGGAGACCAGAACTGCACACAGTACTCCAGGTGTGGTCTCACCAGGGCCCTGTACAGCTGCAGAAGAACCTCTTTGCTTCCATACTCAATCCCTCTTGTTATGAAGGCCAGCATGCTATTAGCCTTCTTCACTACCTGCTGTACCTGCATGCTTACCTTCATTGACTGGTGTACAAGAACACCCAGATCTCTCTGTACTGCCCCTTTACCTAAATTGATTCCATTTAGGTAGTAACCTACCTTCCTGTTCTTGCCACCAAAGTGGATAACCATACATTTATCCACATTAAACTGCATCTGCCATGCATCTGACCACTCACCTAACTTGTCCAGGTCACCCTGTAATCTCCTAACATCCTCATCACATTTCACCCTGCCACCCAGCTTAGTATCATCAGCAAATTTGCTAATGTTATTAATAATACTATCTTCTATATCATTAACATATATTGTATAAAGCTGCGGTCCCAGTACTGATCCCTGCGGTACCCCACTGGTCACTGCCTGCCATTCTGAAATGGAGCCGTTTATCACTACTCTTTGTTTCCTGTCAGCCAACCAACTTTCAATCCAAGTTAGTACTTTGCCCCCAATACCATGTGCCCTAATTTTGCTCACTAACCTCCTATGTGGGACTTTATCAAAAGCTTTCTGAAAGTCCAGGTACACCACATCTACTGGAACTCCCTCGTCCATCTTCAGAGTTACATCCTCAAAAAATTGCAGAAGATTAGTCAAGCATGATTTCCCCATCATAAATCCATGCTGACTCTGACCTATCCTGTTACTACTAACCAGATGTGTTGTAATTTCATCCTTTAAAATAGATTCCAGCATCTTTCCCACCACTGAGGTCAGACTAACTGGTCTATAATTTCCTGCTTTCTCTCTCCCACCTTTCTTAAAAAGTGGTATAACATTAGCCACCCTTCAATCCACAGGAACTGATCCCGAATCTATCGAACTCTGGAAAATAATCACCAATGCATCCACAATTTCTTGAGCCACCTCCTTCAGTACCCTGGGATGTAGACCATCAGGCCCCAGGGACTTATCAACCTTCAGACCTAACAGTCTCTCCAACACCAATTCCTGGCAAATATAAATTCCCTTCAGTTCAGGTCCTTCAGCCACTGTTACCTCAGGGAGATTGCTTGTGTCTTCCCCAGTGAACACAGATCTGAAGTACCAATTCAATTCTTCTGCCATTTCTTTGTTCCCCGTAACATATTCCCCTGCTTCTGTCTTCAATTGACAAAACAAACAGAGGACAATGTATTTTTGCACCCGAAATGTTAACTCCAATTTCTCTTCACAGGTGCAGCCAGGCCTGCTGAGCTTTTCCAGCGATTTCTGTTTTGTTTCTGATTTACAGCACCATGTAGTTCTTTTGGTTTTATTTCTGTATCTTTGCAGTGTTTTGTGATCTGGAAGGCACTGCTCAACAGAGAGGTAGAAATAGATTTAATGGTAACACTCAGAAGGGAGTTAGGTAAGTACTTGAAGAGGAGATTTTTTCAGAATTATAGTGGGAAAGGACACTGGAGAGCGACTATAATTGGATGTAAACAACTGGCATAGACACAATGGACTTGTATTTGTGCTGTATCATTCTCTGATTCCATGTCCATCACCAGCACATAAACAGGTTTAAATGTAAGCACCCTTTCAAGAAAGTAGACTGAAAAATGTTTAATCATTGTAACAACAATTTCTAACTGGAAGATTGAGTACTTCAATCTTGATTGAGCACTGAATCCCAGTTGGTGGGTTACAGGCTATAACACTTAATATTTTCTCTCCAGGAATTCACCATGGATTGATGGCCCAAGCCAATCTATTCTCTCGTGACATGCTTACACATCTCATCCAGCGGGGCGCACTTTATGCTAATCTGGGGTGGGGGCAGGGGGTAATTGTAAAGGAAACGTTCTCTCCAAAGCTGCAGTTATACTGCTGTTACTACTCATCCTAGAATAGTTAATTCATTCCAGATCAGAGATCAGTCCTGTGATCCTCCCTGATCTGTTTTGAGCTGGTACCACAGCACCGAGTTCATTTACTCACTAAACCATCAGAGTAATTAGTTCCTTACTGCACACATGCGAAATTTGATTAGACACTTGAAGCATGATGAACCACTTGCTTGCAGCAAGTCAGGACCCATCAAAGTGCAAAGTGTATTGGGCAAGAAGAGAAAAAATCGTTCTGAAGAAGCCACTAAACCATGTGTCCGATAGGACATTTAAAACTGTGATGGTCACAGCCAGACAAATTCAGCAAATGAAGCCTGAGCATTAGCAAGGACCATTCTTTATAACCACGTGGTTTTGTGTGTTCCTGAACAGGTCAGGAGAATTGGAACTGACAGAATAGTCAAGCGAAATGGGCATTAGGTAATGTTTCTTCGTACATCGACCAAAATTCAAACCTAAGAATCACAAGGAAGTGGCATAGATCCAGTCTAAACTAGGGTTGGGACACTCATCAGTTTAAGTCTAGATTGTTTGGAAACTTCCCAAATGCAAAATTGGCAAGTAAGATAGTGAATGACACCAACTTGGCATTAAATGCATAACCTTACTCAAGCAGTAGGGTTGGAATTGAATTCAATTGAATTGAAATGCAGTGTAAAGTTTACAAGTCGTCACTTGTGGTGACATCTAGGGTACAAGATACCTAGGTACAAATGCTTCATTAAGCAGGATAGGAAATGAGAATATATATAGGGTTGCAAGTTGGAGTGAGGGTACTGAAATTCGGTGTATTAGGAAACTTTGGTGGGGATGGGGTCAAGGTGTTGGAAAGAAGGGCTCTTCCTTTGCACTTTGCCTCCTACACTGCTTAATGCCAATATTCAGCAGCCAAGATTTAAAAAAGACCCATGCCCCTGATCTATCCCACTGAACTAAATGAGCTATTTAAAATAGCTCCTGGATGGGAGGGAATGCAACATTCAAGAGTCCTAAAAGGAATTGTACAAGGTGCAGGAATATGCCTTGTTGTTGGCAAGAACAACATTTATTATCCATGTGAAGGTGAGCTGCCTTCATAGACTCTTTGGAGTGTGGGAGAAGGCTATTCAGATCACCCCCACCCCTCTGAAGGGCACCCGACCCAGACTGCTTCCCCATAATCCTGCATTTCTCATGGCTAATCCACCCAGCCTGCACATCTTTGAACTGGAAATACACACAGGAACTGGGAGAATGCGCAAACTCCACACGGACAATCACCTGAGGATAGGATCAAACCCAGGTTCCTAGCACTGCAAGGCAGCAGTGCTAACCTCTGAGCCACCATACCACCCTTCTTGAGCTGCTGCAGTCCATGTGTTGTAGGTATGCCCAGTGTGCTAATCTGTTCCAGAATGTTTTCACAGAAATAAAAAAGGAATAGTAATATAGTTCAAACTTGGATAATGTGAGACTTCTAGGGGTACTTGTGGATGATAGTATTGCCATGCATTTATTGCCCTTGATTTTTTTATTTCACAAATATACTTTATTCATAAAAATATTTTTTTATATTATTAATGTATTTTTAATCTTTTTTTATAGGAGTTTGACTCCAACAAACCAAAGGCATCTCTTACTTGAAAAAGACTACATTTATATGCATTTGAGGCACTGGGAAGGTCCGATAACTGAATGGGTACCGATTCATCTTCCGGGGGAAGACCTCAGACAGTGGTCTTTCCCCACTGCATCATGGCAGCAGCTGACCCAAGTTTTAGTGTGTCCCTCAGCACGTAGTCCTGGACCTTGGAATGTGCCAGTCTGCAACACTTGGCTGAGGTCGACTCCTTGCTCTGGAAGGCCAACAAATTTCAGACAGACCCAAGGCTGTCTTTCACTGAGTTGATGGTCTTCCAAGCACAGTTGATTTTTGTTGCAGTGTGTGTGTCCCGGGGAACAGACCGTAGAGCACAGAGTTCCACATCATGGAGCTGCTCGGGATGAACCTCAACAAAAACCACTGAAGGGTCTGTTTCCGTGCTGTACATCTCTGTGACTGTGACTGTGACTCTCTCCAGGCTTCCTTTGCATAGGCACATTCCAGAAGGACATAGTGACTCCTTTGGTACACAAACACCAAGTGTCACTACGTACTGAGGTTTTACCTGTGCCCGGTATTGCGAAGGATGGAAGTGGCCTCATTGCTGCGGAATGCCCCAAATAGTTGGGCTGTCCATTATCACCTGTATCTTGTGGAGAAATTTGTGAAGGAAACACCTTTGGCCACAAGTCCATCAGGAAATGGTCAGTGCGTAGTGTCCTTGAGACCCTTCGGGCAAAGAAGAGGGTGGATCTTGTCACATGGTTCACTGAGTAGACTGTCAAAGTCATTTAGGAGAAAGTGAGGATTGCAGATGCTGGAGATCAGAGTTGAGAGTGTATTGCTGGAAAAGCACAGCAGGTCAGGCAGCATCTGTGAAGCTGGAAAATCGATGTTTCGGGAGCCCTTCATCAAACGTCGATTTACCTGCTCCTTGAATGCTGCCTGACTGGCTGTGCTTTTCCTGCAACACACTCTCATCAACTGTTAAAGTCAGGCAGAATGGCGGCATCACCAGAACTGTTCAACAAGCACCAAGACATCATTTGGCTGGTGGTGATCTGTGAGATCCTTAATGTACAGCCGGACTCTCTTTGCCACCCCACATTGCCCTTGAAGTGACTGTGTTGGGGGGGGGGGGGGGGGAAAGTGGGGTGAGACTGTCACAACATCTGGTGTCTCTAACTTTTTTTATGAATATTATTCACAAAAAAATCTCTTTGTATATGTACATTATCACAATGCTGTACAGTTGCATATCAAGTAAATAAAGAAAACATTGGACTTTGACTCTTTCCAAAAAACCAAAGACCTTTCTTACACATGCAGTACTAACATTTACATATTTGAGGCACTAGGAGGTTCCAGGTGGTAGAGCCGGGTAGCACGTTTGAGAGTCGGGTAGGACCTTATGTTGAAATGTCTCAGGCACTTCATGCCTTTGAAGTACACTGACTGCCCTTATTATCCTATCTGTACCTCACCCAAAACACGGCAATTTAGCAGCATGACTCCCATAACTGTGCAGACTGTCTACTGAACCAGCACAGTTGGTGCTTAATTTGTGAGGTGTGTCAGTTGTAGAATTAATTTTATATTTTAATTTTTCGTGGGCTCCCTACAGCTGATAGAAACAACTTTAAACGATTAGCATTTGTTCTCTTTGAGGCTTTCAATCAGTTCAACATGTAGTATTGTTGTGTTGCCTTAGTCTTACCAGGCTCTGGGGCTGCTCTCTCATTAGAAAGATGTAACCAGTGGGGATTTGACCTGAGAGCCACCATATCTCAGGCAAGAGGAGACGTTGAGCAGGAGAGTCCTTCCTCAGCTGTTAGATGGGAATTGAACCCATGCTGTTGGTATCACACTGCTTCGCTAACCAGCCATCTAGCCAGCTGAGCTAAACTGAACCCCAACATGTAGTTTAGCTCCCCCTTCAACCAACCCCCCCCGCCCCCAAACTGCAATGGTGAATGCTCCATCATATTTTAAATTACAGGGCGCAGCATAATGGCTCAATGGTTAGCACTGCTGCTTCTCAGTGCCAGGAGCCCAGGTTCAACTCTAGCCTCTGTCAACTGTCTGCGTGGAATTTGCACATTCTCCCCATGTCTGCATGAGTTTCCTCCCACAGTCCAAAGATGTGCAGGTTACATATAACATAGAACATAGAAGAATACAGCGCAGTAAAGGCCCTCTGGCCCTCGATGTTGTGCCGATCCAAGTCCACCTAACCTACACTAGCCCACTATCCTCCATATGCCTATCCAATGCCCGCTTAAATGCCCAAAATGAGGGAGAGTCCACCGCTGCTACTGGCAGGGCATTCCATGAACTCACGACTCGCTGAGTAAAGAACCTTCCCCTAACATCTGTCCTATACCTACCACCCCTTAATTTAAAGCTATGCCCCCTCGTAATAGCTGACTCCATACGTGGAAAAAGGATCTCACGGTCAACCCTATCTAAACCCCTAATCATCTTGTACACCTCTATCAAGTCACCCCTAAACCTTCTTTTCTCGAATGAAAACAACCCCAGGTGCCTCAGCCTTTCCTCATACGATCTTCCTACCACACCAGGCAACATCCTGGTAAACCTCCTCTGCACCCGTTCCAGTGCCTCCACATCCTTCCTATAGTATGGCGACCAAAACTGCACACAATACTCCAGGTGCGGCCGCACCAGAGTCTTATACAACTGCAACATGATCTCAGGACTCCGGAACTCAATTCCTCTACCAATAAAAGCCAGTACGCCATATGCCTTCTTCACCGCACTATTTACCTGGGTGGCAACTTTCAAAGATCTGTGTACATGGACACCAAGATCCCTCTGCTCATCCACACTACCAAGTATCCGACCATTAGCCCAGTACCCCATCTTTTTGTTACTCTTACCAAAGTGAATCACCTCACACTTAGCTACACTGAACTTCATTTGCCACCATTCTGCCCAGTTCTGCAGCTTATCTATATCCCGCTGTAACCTGCCACATCCTTCCTCACTGTCAACAACTCCTCCAACTTTCGCATCATCCGCACACTTGCTCACCCAACCTTCTAGCCCCTCCTCCAGGTTATTTATAAAAATGACAAACAGCAATGGTCCCAAAACAGATCCTTGCGGAACACCGCTAGTAACGGCACTCCAAGATGAACCTTTACCATCAACTACTACCCTCTGTCTTCTTCCAGCCAGCCAATTCCTAATCCAAACCTCCAACTCACCCTCAATGCCATACCTCTGTATTTTTTGAAGTAGCCTACTATGGGGAACTTTATCAAACGCCTTACTAAAATCCATATACACCACATCTACCACTTTCCCCTCGTCCACCTCCTTAGTCACCTTCTCAAAGAATTCAGTAAGGTTTGTGAGGCACGACCTGCCCTTCACAAAACCATGCTGACTATCCTTGATCACATTATTCCTATCCAGATGTTCATAAATCCTATCCCTTACAATTCTCTCTAAGACTTTGCCCACAACAGAAGTGAGACTCACCGGCATATAGTTACTAGGGTTATCCCTACTCCCCTTCTTGAACAAGGGAACCACATTTGCTAGCCTCCAGTCTTCTGGCATTAGGTGGATTGGCCATGCTAAATTGCCCATAGTGTCCGGGGATGTGCAGTCTCGGTGGATTAGCCATGGGAAATGCGGAGTTGTGAGGGTGGGTCTGGGTGGGATGCTCTCTGGAGGGTCGGTGTGGACCCAGTGGGCTTTGGCTCTATGAAATTAACTGAGGCCATGAAATAATTCTAAGCATTATTGCCACTGGGGTTCCTGCAGTAACTGCTGAATGTGTGGCACAACTTAGCATATATTGGAAGTCAGTCTTTCTGCATTCAATACCATATAAACCCAATAGGTCAAGCAGCATCTGTGGAGAGAAACAGATGTATCCACTCAATACCCTTTCCTCAGAACTGAAAAAAAGAAATAAAGAGATTTTAGACTAATGGAAGTGGGGAGGCACCTGGAACAACAAAAGAGGTGACCTGCGACAGAATGGAAATTGGGGGATTAAATAGCAAAACATTTTTAATGATGCAACATCTAAACAGAGTGAAATGAAAACTGCGAGTGCTGGAGAAACAGCACTCTCTAGTTTTAATTCTGGTCTCCAACAATTTTATTTAAAATATAACACATTAAACCAGGCTATAAATATATAGAAACAAAAGAGAAAATGCTGGAAAATCTCAGCAGGTCTGGCAGCATCTGTAAGGAGAGAAAAGAGCTGACGTTTTGAGTGTAACTGACCCTTTGTCAAAACTGCCAGCTTTGACAAAGGGTCAGTTACACTCAAAACGTCAGCTCTTTTCTCTCCTTACAGATGCTGCTAGACCTGCTGAGATTTTCCAGCATTTTCTGTTTTGGTTTCAGATTCCAGCATCCGCAGTAATTTTCTTTTATCCATAAATATATAGCATTGTTTGAAAGATATTAAAATACATGCAAAACAAAATCTAAACCCCACAACATCCTGTTACAGTTAAACAAAATTCAGAGAAATGTTCCTTCTCTGTCCGACCTAGAGACTTGACTTAACTGCTTCTTTTCAGTTCCTGTCCTGCAAGATATGAAGTCTTTTCCCTGGGCTATACGCACAACTGAGAGCTTAAACTTTCTCAGCTTTGAATAATCAATGCAAGTTTCCAACCGAACACTCCTGATCTGGAAGCTTTCACAAACTGAAAGTTTTACATTGAAGTGATTTATTGTCTTAAGTGTTCTGAACAATCACCTTTTCTAGAGAGACTATACTTGCACCTGACTTCAGTCAAGTCTTCCTTGAACTGAATCTAAAAGCTATTAAACTACATTTAAAAGAAATTTGCCATCTTAGATTTTTCTATAATTAATGGCTTAATCTTTTCTCTCACTTGTTGTAAACATCATGATATAAAATAATTTCCATTAAACTCCACGGGTCCTTGCAATCAACTGCTGTCTAACACATACAGGTTTTAAAATCGTGATTCCTGAAAGACAGTTGAATTAATTTTTAAATCTCTTCACAAAAATGGACTGACAGCTTACACTAATAGCTTGAAATACAGACTCTTAAAAAATGATATTAATATGTATAAATCGCACACCTTTCAGTACAATTGGATGATTGTAATTGTATTCTTTCAAATATGCCATTCTTGAAAATTAAGTTCAGAACTTTTCCATCCTCAGTGTCAACAATATAATGAAATATTCCATTTGCTATTGAATATTCCTTGTTGACTCGTAGGTCTCAAGCTCCTGAATTCTCTTCCTATACTTCTCTGCCTGTCTACTTCGATCACCTCCTTTAAGATGCTCATCAAAACCTGCCTCTTTAATCAAGCTTTTGGTCACCATCTTTTGTGCTCAGTGTCACATTTTATAATGCTCCTCTGTAGCACCTTGGGATATTATATGACGTTAAACAGGCTATATAAATCTAATGTGCTAATGTTGTTCTTCTCCCTCCTGCCTGCGCTTAGCCCATATCCCTCTAAACATTTCTTATTCATGAACTTATCCAAATGTCCTTTACATGTTGTAACTGTACCCACATTACACCACTTCCTCTGGAAGCTCCTTCCACTCTGTTCTCTGTGTAAAGAAGTTACCGCTCATGTTTTTTTTAATCTTTCCCCTCTCACCTTAAAAAAAAACCCGTAGTGTTGAAATCCCTGGGTGTAGGGAAAGGGCACCTGCCATCACCTTATCCATGCCCCTCATGATTTTATAAACCTCTGTAAGGTCACCCCTCAACTTCCTACCCTCCAGTGAAAAACTGTTCCAGCCTATCCAACCTCTCCTTATAAGTATAACTTATTAGTGATTATTTTGTCTCTATGAGCTTATTTCATAGATTCTCTCCTGTTTCAAGTATAGTTTTCTGCTTTTGTCAGCCAACAAAATCAATAATTCCCCACAATTGTATCATACAGAGCGATTATATTTAATCGTGTGTGCAGTGATGAATATGTATCCATTTCATGTTTTTGGATTTTTTTTTGCTGAGTCAGTGATTCTCAAATCTATCTGGTCTGAAAGACCCCTTTTCAAATTGATTAGTAATCATGAACCTCCATCTCCTAACATAAAATTAATACCACACAATACTCGTAAAATGAAAATGCTCCATTTATAAAATATTTAATAATGCTTTTAAGCAAGGAGATCTTTACTTGCAGATATTAAATATGTAGATATACCCCCAGTATTGCTTTTGTGTTACTGATTGTCATGGAATCATCATTACTCAAGAAAGCGGTAAACAGCATAAATATTTATTGTCAGATAATGCAAACGATTTGATAGGCCCAGTAACTGCTACATTTAATAATTTTATCATGCACACTGACACTTTAAACAGCTTCAGGGAATTCTGTTCCAGGCTTCAGTGGAATGCAGATGACAGTTAGACTGTTGCCTACATCGTGAATTAGACAATGCTGCTCTCAGCTCTCCTCCAGGGGCATTCCTCCCAGATACGGTGCTCACACTCCATTCCCTGATCACACTGAGCTCGCCCAGGCTGCCATTCTGTCGTGTAACCTGGACCACTCCCTATTTTCATTCATTGGAAGTCAAAAGCAGATAAGATGATTTCCTTGGTGCACCCCAGTTATTATTGAAAAGCCCTGTCCACCCGTAAATCTCCAAACATTCGGCTTCAAGGCACATCATGGATCTGCTGCAAAGTCTCTTAGAACCCAGAGGGTCCTTGGACGGCTGACACAGGAGAGAAAAAATGGCAAGCAGTATATCCCTGCTCTGTTGACTTTTCTAGCTAAGACTGCCTGCAGCCTCTTCACAGACTTTCAAGCCTCTTGCCATGTTTGTATGGCTACATTTTTAATTAAATGGTGAAGATCCAAAAGCTACAAATAGATCTGTTTCTGTGTTAACACAGTGCAATGTTGCTTGTGTGGATCGCAGTTGGACTCATCTCTCTGACCGCCCAGTGTGTCTTTTACGGAATTAAAAAATCATCAGATAATTTATGTGTCAATATTTTTCATCAGCCTGTTCAGATGTGTTATGAAATACGTTTAAAGTGCTCCTCTGAAGCACCTTGGGACATTTATATGACGTTAAACAGGCTATATAAATGTAATGTGCTAATGTTGTTCTTGTCCCTCCTGCCTGCGCTTAGCCCATATCCCTCTAAACGTTTCTTGTTCATAAACTTATCCAAATGTCTTTTACAAGTTGTAACTGTACCCACATCCACCATTTCCTCCAGAAGCTCATTCCACACACAAACTGTTCTCTGTGTAGTTACCCCTCATGTTATTTTAAGATTTTTCTCCTCTTACCTTAAAAATAAAAATTCCTGAAGAAGGGCTTATGCCCGAAACGTCGATTCTCCTGTTCCTTGGATGCTGCCTGACCTGCTGTGCTTTTCCAGCAACACATTTTCAGCTCTGATCTCCAGCATCTGCAGCCCTCACTTTCTCCCCTTAAAAATACGCCCCCTAGTCTTGAAATCCCTTAGCATAGGTAAGTCTTGAATCCAGATCTCCTGGCTCAGAAGTAGGGAAACTGAGGCACAGCACCTAAGCTTTCCAGTTGAAGTAAGCCTGTTCTGAAAGGTAGCTGGATACAAGCTGCCAACAGCCAGTTAATTCTCATTTTCCTGTTTGTCTTAGGTCATGCTTTACACCTTACGAATGCTGCATTCAGAAAGTAATGTTTACCACCATTGTATGGTTTAAACAGGCTCTCTGAGATCATTAAAACCGAAAGAACTGCAGATGCTGTATATCAGAAACAAAGACCGAAGTTGCTGGAAAGGCTCAGCAGGACAGGCAGCATCTGTGAAGAGAAATCAGCGTTAACATCAGGGGTCTCGAGACCCTCCCTCAGGATCCTGCTGAAGAAGGGTCACGGGACCTGAAAGTTAACTCTGATTTCTCTTCACAAATGCTGCCAGATCTGCTGAGCTTTTCCAGCAATTTCTGTGTTTGTCTCCTAGATAATTAAACCATTATCTCTTATTGTCATGTCTGAGCTAACAAACTAATTTGACTCTCATAAGAGCTGAAGTGCTAATTGCCTGAGCCCACATAATTTCATTAAATCAAATGAACAGTGGGATTCAAGCTCCTCAGTCCCAGATCTTCGTATCAGATTGACGTACATTTTCAACCTCTCCTAGTAACAGATTGAATAAGGAATTCACGACAAGGTAGACATTCAACTGCAATGGCTGCACAAGAACATTCTGGAATTGGCTCCCATTGTTACTAAATAGGTTCACTGAGGAAAGTCAAGCTATTGTAATTTTCATGGAATCCCCACAGTGTGGAAGCAGATCATTCGGCCTATCGAGTCCACACAGCCTCTCCGAACAGCATCCCACCCAGATCCAACCTCCCCCGACCCTGTTGCTGTAATCCTGCATTTCCTACAGTTAATCCACCCAGCCTGCACTTCCCTGGACACCACGGGCAATTTAGCATGGCCAATCCACCTAAACTGCACATCTTTGGAATGTGGGAGGAAACCGGAGCACCCAGAGGAAAGCCACGCAGGCACAGGGAGAACGTGCAAACTCCACACAAATAGTAGCCCAAGCGTAGGATCGAACCTGTGTCCTGTGGCACTTTGAGACAGCAGTGCCAACCACTGAGCCACCATGCCACCATCTTGTGCCAATTATCTATCTGTACACTGTGGTGGTCTTAATGCTTGACTTTGAAACTCAGAGGAACATTGTAAATAAATTATTGAGCTTTCCATTATGATATAATGGAAGTCAGAATTTTAAAAGTTCCCTTGTATGCCAAAGTTGTGGTTTTCCACCTTCCCCATCACTTTTTTGCTGAAGTTCTTGTCATATTGATTCTTCTCAAATTAGCCTCAAACCTCGAATGCACCCATTTTTACATTGATTCAGATAAATTATATACACAGGAGCCTGTGACTAGGCATTAGTGGTGCATTGGTTGAGCAAAGTCCCTGCAGCACAAGACTGAAAATATTATTTGTTTGCACTTCCTCAGCATATAAGTATAGATATCATGGATTCTCACCACACAGTTCACTTTGTAAAAGTCACTGCTTAGGTATTTATGGTGCTCTGAACTTATAAATTTAGTTTAAAATGGCCATGCTCCAATCATACCATAACAATGTTAAATTGAAAATGTTAACCAAGCATTTAAAATCATTCTGAACCAAAGTTACTGCATTTCGACCCAATCGAGGGTCACTAAGCCTGACTGGAGTCTTCTGAAAGACAGAGACTAAATTGCCAATCATTGATTTTTGTACGCAGCAGTGATAAATTCCTGCTGCTTCATTACATAAACAAAAAAGATCAGCAATTTTCGCTCTTGATTAAATTACAGAACTAATTTCAGAATTCCTTCGACATGCATGTTTTTATTTTGGGAAGTTTAGTTACACTATGGCAACATGAATACTTGATGTGTTTGTATGATATTCCTTTTTAAAATAGAAAGACTGGGTCTTTTGTATGCAGTATCTTCCATGACCCCCAACCATAGTTCTCAGCCGATTGATCATGCTGTTGGTAATTAGGGTTTTGAAGATGTCTCGCAGAGTCAGAGAATAAGTCAGTTCTGTGGGGTAGGCCCAGATGAATCAAATGTCCTTCAGGCACATGAGTGGTCACCTTTGGGCCTTGCCTGCCACTGGAAGTCACACCAGTGAAAGTCATGCCTGCTGCTCACAGCTCACCAACTCATGATCCCAGCCCCAGCTGAATGGTGTCTGCTGGTGGCATGTCATCCCCCAGAGGCTGAGGATGGTCATGGGAACCCGGAGGGTGAGAGAGGGACGGAATGGGAGACCCAGGGTGGAGGTGTTGGTGGGAAGGGTTTGCCAAGACAGGAGAAGGCAGCGGGGCATCAAGAGCAAAGATGGAGTGGGCTTCCAGAGGCTCTGCCTCCTACAAGTCAGGTCCCTTGATTAGGCTCTAAGTGCACAATGACGAGGGACAAGGACCAAATGGCCTTTCTCCGCACTGTAGGGATTCTCTGACTCAATGACCCACTTCCACCCAACTCCTAAGCAGATGTGAACAAACAAATAGGAAGGATATTATTAAACTGGAGAGGGTTCAATTAAGTTTTACCAAGATGTTGCCTAGTGTGGAGGGTTTGAGTTATAAGGAGTGGCTGGATAGGCTGGGATTTTTTTTCACTGGAGTGTAGAAGGTTGAGGGGTGACCTTATAGAGGTTTATAACGTCACGAGGGCCATGCATAATGTGAATGACAAGGGTCTTTTCCCAAGGGTGGGGGAATTCAAAACTAGAGGGCATATTTTGAAGGAGAGCGGAGAAAGATTTATAAAGGACTTGAGGGGCAACTTTTTTACAAGGAGAATGCTTTGTGTGTGGAATGAACTGCCAGAGAAAGTGGTAGATGCAGGTACAGTCACAACCTTTAAAAGACATTTGGATAAATAGGAAAGGTTTGGTGGGATATGGGCCAAGTGCAGGCAGGTCGGCCTAGTTTAGTTTGGGAACGTGGCCTGTGTAGACTGGTTGGACCGAAGGATCTGTTTCTGTGCCGTATGACTCTGTGACAACTGGGGTTGCTGGACAGGCTTGTGGAGGAATAGGAAAGCTATCTGGCCCCCAGTAAACCTTTGTGGGCTCAGTGATTGTGTGTCTCCATTATTTCATTCCTCACACTGCCAGCAGAGATTCAAACTCCCACATCAGCTCCTTCCAGCCTCTGAGCTAATCTGGGGAGGTTTTGCCTCTCCACGCTGGGAAAACCGACACTGAGATTCCTCCTGCGCCTGGTCACCATGGTTCCCACATGAATGGGCTGCATTTCATTCAGGTAAAAACAGCTACATCACAGAGGGAGTCCATTCTGCCTGTTGTCTCTGCACTAGCCATTTGCAAACGTAAATCACCTCTGTCAAGTACTTCTTGCCTTTATCCTGGAGACCTGCAAAATGTTCTGATTTGAATAATGATCCAATCCTTTTGTTGACTGAATCTGCCCACTCCTCAGACTCAGGCAGACAAACCCAGGCACCCACTGCACTGAAAAACAAAGATTTTCCTAGTGACTCCATTGCTTTTTTTTTGCCTGTCCCCTTCCTCTGGTTTCTGTTCCTTCCACCAACAGGAACACATTCAGGCAGAAGACCCCTCTTGATCTGGGATAGTTAACTACTTTTTGACATGAGAATGGAATTGTAATGTCGATGATGTGGCATCCAGTTAGCACACGGGAGACCCTGTAGAGTAATAGTTTAAAGGTTATGGTAATGAGATAGTCATGTGTCTCATGGTCTAACAAGGACATCAGCAAGTCAAGTTCAGATTTGAAAAAGTGAGATGGAAGACTCTGTGAGAGTGAGAGAGAAATGCACATCCACCGAAAACTGTAGGATGCCCCCATAAAAAAAAACAATTATTAAAGTATAGAGTGCAGAAAAGATTTACAAGGATGCTACCCAGACTGGAAGGTATGAGTTATAAGGAGAAGTTGGAAAGGCTGGGACTTTCTCCCATGGAGCATAGGAGACTGAGAGATAACCTTATAGAGGTCTACAAGATCATGAGGTGCATAGATACGGGAGACAGCCAACAGCATTTCTCATGGTAGGGAGTCTAAAACTAGAGGGCATAGGTTTGAGAAAAGAGGGGAGGGATACAAAAGGGACATTTTTTTCATATAGAGAGTAGCGAGTGTCCAGAGCAGGCCTCCAGAGGTGGTGAAGGAAGCAAGTACAATTTCAGCATTTAAGAAACATTTAGACAGGTACGTGGTTGGGATAGGTAGGAGGGATGTGAACCAAACATAGACAAATAGGACTAGTTTAAATTGTAAAACCAGGCAACATGGGGCAAGTTGGGCTAATGAGCCTGTAACCATGCTGCAGACTGCTATGATTCCATGCTGATGGGCCTGTACCCATACTGTAAACCACTATGATTCTATGCTAATAAGCCTGTAACCATGCTGTAGACGTCTGTGATTCTATGCTGATCCGCCTGTAGCCAGGCTGCCAACCACCATGATTCTATGCTGATGGGTCTGTAACCTTGTTGTAGACCTCTACGATTCAATGCTGATTGGCCTGTAACCATACAGTCGATCTCCATGATTTAATGCTGATTGGCCTGTAACCATGCTACATACCTTTATAATCCTATGCTGTTGGGCCTGTAACTACACTGTAGACCTCTATGAGTCCATGCTAATGGGCATGTACCTATGCTGTAGACCGCGATGATTCTAAACTGATGTGTCTGTAACCATGCTGTACACTTCTGTGATTCTATGCTAATGGGCCTGCAACCATGCTGTAGACCTCTATGATTCTATGCTGATCGGTCTGTAACGATGATGTAGATGTCTATGATTCTATGCTGACCGGCCTGTAACCATGCTGTAGACGTCTATGATTCTATGCTGATGGGTCTGTACCCGTGCTGTAGACCTCTGTGATTCTATGCTGATGGGCCTGTAACCATGCTGTAGACCACTATGATTCTATGCTGATGGGCCTGTAACCATGCTGTAGACCTCGATGATTCCATGCTGATCGGCCTGTAACTATGCTGTAGACCACTGTGATTCTATGCGGCTAGGTCTGTAATCATGCTATAGACCTCTATGATTCTATGCTGATGGGTCTGTAACCATGCTGTAGACCTCTGCAATTCTATGCTGTTCGGCCTGTAACCATACTATAGACCTCTATGATTCTATGCTGACGGGTCTGTAACAATGCTGTAGACCTCGATGATTCTATGCTGACGGGTCTGTAACCATGCTGTAGACCTCGATGATTCTATGCTGATGGGCCTGTAACAATACTGTAGTCCCCTATGATTTTATGCTGAATAGTCTGTAAACATGCTGTAGATCTCTATGATTCTGTGCTGATCAGCCTGTAGCCATGCTGTAGACCTCTTGGACCTTATGCTAATGTGTCTGTAACTATGCTGTTGGTCTCTCTGATTCTATGCTGATCAGTCTGTAACCATGCTGTGGACCTCTATGATACAATGCTGATCGGCCTGTAATCATGCTGTAGACCTCTTGGACTTTCTGCTAATGGGTCTGTAACTATGCTGTTGATCTCTATGATTCTATGCTGATGGGTCTGTAACCATGCTGTAGACCTCTATGATTCTATGCTGATGGGTCTGTAACCACCTTGTAGACCTCTATGATTCTATGCTGATGGTCTGTAACCATGCTGTAGACCTCTATGATTCTATGCTGATGGGTCTGTAACCACATTGTAGACCTCTATGATTCTATGCTGATGGGTCTGTAACCACATTGTAGACCTCTATGATTCTATGCTGATGGGTCTGTAACCACATTTAGATCTCTATGATTCTATGCTGATGGGTCTGTAACCATGCTGTAGACCTCGATGATTCCATGCTGATCGGCCTGTAACTATGCTGTAGACCTCTTTGATTCTATGCTGATGGGTCTGTCACCATGCTGTAGACCTCTATGATTCTACGCTGATCGGTCTGTAACCATGCTTTAGACCTCTATGATTCTCTGCTAATGGATCTGTAGTCATGCTGTCGTCCTCTATGATTCTATGCTGATGGGCCTGTAATCATGCTGTAGGCCTCTATGATTCTATGCTGATGGGCCTGTAACCATGCTGTAGATGTCTATGATTCTATGCTGATGGGCCTGTAACCATGCTTTAGACCTCTATGATCCTATGCTGATCAGTCTGTAACCATGATGTAGACCACTGCGATTCTGTGCTGATCGGCATGTAACCATGTTGTAGACGTCTATGATTCTATGCCAATGGGTCTGTACCCATGCTGTAGACCTCTGTGATTCTATGCTGATGGGCCTGTAACCATGCTGTAGACCTCGATGATTCTGTGCTGATGAGCCTGTAACCATGCTGTAGACCTCGATGATTCCATGCTGATCGGCCTGTAACCATGCTGTAGACCTCTGTGATCCTGTGCTGATCAGCCTGTAACCATGCTGTAGACCACTATGATTCTTTGCTGATGGGTCTGTCACCATGCTGTAGACCTCTGTGATTCTATGCTGATGGGTCTGTAATCATGCTGTAGACCACTGTGATTCTATGCTGATGGGCCTATAAACATGCTGTAGACCTCTTCGGTTTTATGCTAATGGGCCTGTAACCATGCTGTAGACTTCTATGATTCTATGCTGATGGGCCTGTAACCATGCTGTAGACCTCTACGATTCTATGCTGATGGGCCTGTAACCATGCTGTAGACCGCTATGATTCTATGCTGATGGGTCTGTCACCATGCTGTAGACCACTATGATTCTATGCTGATGGGCCTGTAACCATGCTGTAGACATCTGTGATTCTATGCTGATGGGCCTGTAACCATGCTGTAGACCACTATGATTCTATGCTGATGGGCCTGTAACCATGCTGTAGACCTCTGTGATTCTATGCTGATGGGCCTGTAACCATGCTGTAGACCACTATGATTCTATGCTGATGGGCCTGTAACCATGCTGTAGACCTCTGTGATTCTATGCTGATGGGCCTGTAACCATGCTGTAGATCTCTATGATTCTATGCTGATGGGCCTGTAACCATGCTGTAGACCTCTGTGATTCTATGCTGATGGGCCTGTCACCATGCTGTAGACCTCGTTGATTCTATGCTGATGGGCCTGTAACCATGCTGTAGACCTCTATGATTCTATGCTGATTGGCCTGTAACCATGCTGTAGACCACTGTGATTCTATGCGGCTCGGTCTGTAATCATGCTGTAGACCTCTATGATTCTATGCTGATGGGTCTGTAACCATGCTGTAGACCTCTGCGATTCTATGCTGTTTGGCCTGTCACCATACTATAGACCTCTATGATTCTATGCTGATGGGTCTGTAACCATACTATAGACCTCGATGATTCTATGCTGATGGGCCTGTAACAATGCTGTAGTCCCCTATGAGTTTATGCTGAATAGTCTGTAAACATGCTGTAGACCTCGATGATTCTATGCTGACGGGTCTGTAACCATGCTGTAGACCTCGATGATTCTATGCTGATGAGCCTGTAACAATGCTGTAGTCCCCTATGATTTTATGCTGAATAGTCTGTAAACATGCTGTAGATCTCTATGATTCTGTGCTGATCAGCCTGTAGCCATGCTGTAGACCTCTTGGACCTTATGCTAATGTGTCTGTAACCATGCTGTTGGTCTCTATGATTCTATGCTGATCAGTCTGTAACCATGCTGTGGACCTCTATAATACAATGCTGATAGGCCTGTAATCATGCTGTAGACCTCTTGGACTTTCTGCTAATGGGTCTGTAACTATGCTGTTGATCTCTATGATTCTATGTTGAAACTTTATTGCTGGAACAGCACAGCAGGTCAGGCAGCATCCAGGGAACAGGAGATTCGATGTTTCGGGCACAGGCCCTTCTTCAGGCACAGGCCCTTCTTCATTCCTGAAGAAGGGCCTGTGCCCGAAACGTCGAATCTCCTGTTCCCTGGATGCTGCCTGACCTGCTGTGCTGTTCCAGCAATAAAGTTTCAACTTTGATCTCCAGCATCTGCAGACCTCACTTCTCCTCTATGATTCTATGCCGATGGGTCTGTAACCATGCTGTAGACCTCTATGATTCTATGCTGATGGGTCTGTAACCACCTTGTAGACCTCTATGATTCTATGCTGATGGGTCTGTAACCACATTGTAGACCTCTATGATTCTATGCTGATGGGTCTGTAACCACATTGTAGACCTCTATGATTCTATGCTGATGGGTCTGTAACCACATTTAGACCTCTATGATTCTATGCTGACGGGTCTGTAACCACATTGTAGACCTCTATGATTCTATGCTGATGGGTCTGTAACCATGCTGTAGACCTCTATGATTCTATGCTGATGGGTCTGTCACCATGCTGTAGACCTCTATGATTCTATGCTGATGGGCCTGTAACCATGCTGTAGACCACTATGATTCTATGCTGATGGGTCTGTAACTATGCTGTAGACCTCTATGATTCTATGCTGATTGGCCTGTAACCATGCTGTAGACCTCTATGATTCTATGCTGATTGGCCTGTAACCATGCTGTAGACCACTGTGATTCTATGCGGCTAGGTCTGTAATCATGCTGTAGACCTCTATGATTCTATGCTAACGGGTCTGTAACCATGCTGTAGACCTCGATGATTCTATGCTGATGGGCCTGTAACAATGCTGTGGTCCCCTATGATTTTATGCTGAATAGTCTGTAAACATGCTGTAGACCTCTGTGATTCTATGCTGATGGGCCTGTCACCATGCTGTAGATCTCGTTGATTCTATGCTGATGGGCCTGTAACCATGCTGTAGACCTCTATGATTCTATGCTGATTGGCCTGTAACCATGCTGTAGACCAGTGTGATTCTATGTAGCTAGGTCTGTAACCATGCTGTAGACCTCTATGATTCTATGCTGATGGGTCTGTAACCATGCTGTAGACCTCTGCGATTCTATGCTGTTCGGCCTGTAACCATACTATAGACCTCTATGATTCTATGCTGACGGGTCTGTAACCGTACTATAGACCTCTATGATTCTATGCTGACGGGTCTGTATCATGCTGTAGACCTCGATGATTCTATGCTGACGGGTCTGTAGCCATGCTGTAGACCTCGATGATTCTATGCTGATGGGCCTGTAACAATGCTGTAGTCCCCTATGATTTTATGCTGAATAGTCTGTAAACATGCTGTAGATCTCTATGATTCTGTGCTGATCAGCCTGTAGCCATGCTGTGGACCTCTTGGACTTTATGCTCATGTGTCTGTAACCATGCTGTTGGTCTCTATGATTCTATGCTGATCAGTCTGTAACCATGCTGTAGACCTCTATGATTCTATGCTGATGGGCCTGTAACCATGCTGTAGACCTCTATGATTCTATGCTGATCAGCCTGTAACTATGCTGTAGATCGCTTGGATTTTCCGCTAATGTGTCTGTAATCATGCTGTTGAACTCTATGATTCTATGCTGATGGGTCTGTAACCATGCTCTAGACCTCTATGATTCAATGCTGATGGGCCTGTACCCATGCTGTAGACCTGTATGATTCTTTGCTGATGGGTCTGTAACCATGCTGTATACCTCTTGGACTTTCTGCTAATGGTTCTGTGATGGGTTGATCTCTATGATTCTATGCTGATGGGTCTGTAACCACATTCCTGAAGAAGGGCTTATGCCCGAAACGTTGATTCTCCTGTTCCCTGGATGCTGCCTGACCTGCTGCGCTTTTCCAGCAACACATTTCCAGCTCTGATCTCCAGCATCTGCAGACCTCACTTTCTCCTGTAACCACATTGTAGACCTCTATGATTCTATGCCGATGGGTCTGTAACCATGCTGTAGACCTCTATGATTCTATGCTGATGGGTCTGTAACCACATTGTAGACCTCTATGATTCTATGCTGATGGGTCTGTAACCATGCTGTAGACCTCTATGATTCTATGCTGATGGGTCTGTAACCATGCTGTAGACCTCTATGATTCTATGCTGATGGGTCTGTAACCATGCTGTAGACCTCTATGATTCTATGCTGATGGGCCAGTTACCATGCTGTAGACCTCTTGGATTTTATGCTAATGGGTCTGTAACCATGCTGTTGACCTTTTGGACTTTACGCTAATGGGTCTGTAATCATGCTGTAGGCCTCTATTATTCTATGCTGATGGGCCTGTAACCATGCTGTAGACCTCTTCGGTTTTATGCTAATGGGCCTGTAACCATGCTGTAGACCTCTATGATTCTATTCTGATGGGTCTGTAACCACATTGTAGACCTCTATGATTCTATGCTGATGGGTCTGTAACCATGCTGTAGACCTCTATGATTCTCTGCTAATGGGCCTGTAGCCATGCTGTCGTCCTCTATGATTCAATGCGGATGGGCCTGTAATCATGCTGTAGGCCTCTATGATTCTATGCTGATGGGCCTGTAACCATGCTGTAGACCTCTTCGGTTTTATGCTAATGGGCCTGTAGCCATGCTGTCGTCCTGTATGATTCAATGCTGATGGGCCTGTAACCATGCTGTAGACCTCTTCGGTTTTTTGCTAATGGGCCTGTAACCATGCTGTCGTCCTCTATGATTCAATGCTGATGGGTCTGTAACCATGCTGTAGACCTCTGCGATTCTATGCTGTTCGGCCTGTAACCATACTATAGACCTCTATGATTCTATGTTGACGGGTCTGTATCATGCTGTAGACCTCGATGATTCTATGCTGATGGGTCTGTAGCCATTCTGTAGACCTCGATGATTCTATGCTGATGGGCCTGTAACAATGCTGTAGTCCCCTATGATTTTATGCTGAATAGTCTGTAAACATGCTGTAGATCTCTATGATTCTGTGCTGATCAGCCTGTAGCCATGCTGTGGACCTCTTGGACTTTATGCTCATGTGTCTGTAACCATGCTGTTGGTCTCTATGATTCTATGCTGATCAGTCTGTAACCATGCTGTAGACCTCTATGATTCTATGCTGATGGGCCTGTAACCATGCTATAGACCTCTATGATTCTATGCTGATGGGCCTGTAACTATGCTGTGGACCTCTTGGATTTTATGCTAATGGGTCTGTAACCATGCTGTTGATCTCTACGATTTTATGCTGATGGGCCTGTAACCATGCTGTAAACCTCTATGATTCTATGCTGATGGGCCTGTAACCATGCTGTAGACCTCTATGATTCTATGCTGATGGGCCTGTAACCATGCTGTGGACCTCTTGGATTTTATGCTAATGGGTCTGTAACCATGCTGTTGATCTCTATGATTTTATGCTGATGGGCCTGTAACCATGCTGTAGACCTCTATGATTCTATGCTGATGGGTCTGTAGCCATGCTGTCATCCTTTATGATTCTATGCTGATGGATCTGTTACCATGCTGTAGACCTCTTGGATTTTATGCTAATGGGTCTGTAACCATGCTGTTGACCTCTTGGACTTTATGCTAATGGGTCTGTAATCATGCTGTTGATCTCTATGATTCTATGCTGATGGGTCTGTAGCCACATTGTAAACCTCTATGATTCTATTCTGATGGGTCTGTCACCATGCTGTAGACCTCTATGATTCTATTCTGATGGGTCTGTAACCATGCTGTAGACCTCTATGATTCTATGCTGATGGGTCTGTAACCATGCTGTAGACCTCTATGATTCTCTGCTAATGGGCCTGTAGCCATGCTGTCGTCCTCTATGATTCAATGCGGATGGGCCTGTAATCATGCTGTAGGCCTCTATGATTCTATGCTGATGGGCCTGTAACCATGCTGTAGACCTCTTCGGTTTTATGCTAATGGGCCTGTAGCCATGCTGTCGTCCTGTATGATTCAATGCTGATGGGCCTGTAACCATGCTGTAGACCTCTTCGGTTTTTTGCTAATGGGCCTGTAACCCTGCTGTCGTCCTCTATGATTCAATGCTGATGGGTCTGTAACCATGCTGTAGACCTCTGCGATTCTATGCTGTTCGGCCTGTAACCATACTATAAACCTCTATTATTCTATGCTGACGGGTCTGTAACCGTACTATAGACCTCTATGATTCTATGCTGACGGGTCTGTATCATGCTGTAGACCTCGATGATTCTATGCTGACGGGTCTGTAGCCATGCTGTAGACCTCGATGATTCTATGCTGATGGGCCTGTAACAATGCTGTAGTCCCCTATGATTTTATGCTGAATAGTCTGTAAACATGCTGTAGATCTCTATGATTCTGTGCTGATCAGCCTGTAGCCATGCTGTGGACCTCTTGGACGTTATGCTCATGTGTCTGTAACCATGCTGTTGGTCTCTATGATTCTATGCTGATCAGTCTGTAACCATGCTGTAGACCTCTATGATTCTATGCTGATGGGCCTGTAACCATGCTATAGACCTCTATGATTCTATGCTGATGGGCCTGTAACTATGCTGTGGACCTCTTGGATTTTATGCTAATGGGTCTGTAACCATGCTGTTGATCTCTATGATTTTATGCTGATGGGCCTGTAACCATGCTGTAAACCTCTATGATTCTATGCTGATGGGCCTGTAACCATGCTGTAGACCTCTATGATTCTATGCTGATGGGCCTGTAACCATGCTGTAGACCTCTATGATTCTATGCTGATGGGCCTGTAACCATGCTGTGGACCTCTTGGATTTTATGCTAATGGGTCTGTAACCATGCTGTTGACCTCTTGGACTTTATGCTAATGGGTCTGTAACTATGCTGTTGATCTCTATGATTCTATGCTGATGGGTCTGTAGCCACATTGTAAACCTCTATGATTCTATTCTGATGGGTCTGTAACCATGCTGTAGACCTCTATGATTCTATGCTGATGGGTCTGTAGCCACATTGTAAACCTCTATGATTCTATGCTGATGGGCCTGTAACCATGCTGTAGGCCTCTATGATTCTAGGCTGATGGACCTGTAACCATGCTGTAGATGTCTATGAGTCTATGCTGATGGGCCTGTAACCATGCTGTAGACCACTATGATTCTATGCTGATGGGCCTGTAACCATGCTGTAGACCTCTATGATTCTATGCTGATGGGTCTGTAACCATGCTGTAGGCCTCTATGATTCTATGCTGATGGGCCTGTAACCATGCTGTAGACCTCTATGATTCTATGCTGATGGGCCTGTAACCATGCTATAGACCTCTATGATTCTATGCTGATGGGCCTGTAACTATGCTGTGGACCTCTTGGATTTTATGCTAATGGGTCTGTAACCATACTGTTGATCTCTATGATTTTATACTGATGGGCCTTTAACCATGCTGTTGATCTCTATGATTCTATGCTGATGGGTCTATAGCCATGCTGCAGACCTCTATGATTCAATGCTAATGGGCCTGTAAACATGCTGTAGACCTCTATGATTCTATGCGGCTAGGTCTGTAACCATGCTATAGACCTCTATGATTCTATGCTGATGGGTCTGTAACTATGCTGTAGACCTCTATGATTTTATGCTGATGGGTCTGTAACCATGCTGTAGACCTCTATGATTCTATGCTGATGAGTCTGTAACCATGCTGTAGACCTCTATGATTTTATGCTGATGGTCTGTAACCATGCTATAGACCTCTATGATTCTATGCTGATGGGTCTGTAACCATGCTGTAGGCCTCTATGATTCTATGCTGATGGGCCAGTTACCATGCTGTAGACCTCTTGGATTGTATGCTAATGGGTCTGTAACTATGCTGTTGACCTTTTGGACTTTATGCTAATGGATCTGTAACTATGCTGTTGATCTCTATGATTCTGTGCTGATGGGCCTGTAACCATGCTGTAGACCTCTATGATTCTATGCTGATGGGTCTGTAACCGTGCTGTAGATCTCTATGATTCTTTACTGATCGTTCTGTAACTATGCTGTAGACCTCTTTGATTTTGATCCAAGTCTCTCACGTGTGGCGAGCAATCTGCTCAATCTGGATCGGGCCACAAGTTACCCAAAGAGAGGTGCCAAGTGCAACCAAACACAAACTAGGTCCTAAAGGCAGAAGTGAGATACCAATTTGTTAAACAGTTTCATCGATAAGTGTTAAGGGACAAATAATAAACCTCCTGATCTTCTTAGTTCCACAAGAACTTTATTGTCTGCCAGTGAGAATAGATGGAGTCTCAGTTTAGCTTATTTCCTGAAACATAGCTCCTCTGACAGTGCAACACTCCCTCAGTACTACGCTGAAATGTCAGCCAAGATCAAGTCACCGGGATAGGATTTGAACCCACAGCATTCCAACTTAGAAGCACGTGTGCTAATAATACTGCTGAAATGTCTCATAAAGGAATTGCATATAAACCTTTCAAAGTATTTAACGTTTTTAAGCAAAATTCCATGTTGTAGTTGCAAGGCCTTCGAATTTACCAATCATTCCATGAAGCAGGAGCCTGGATGCTGAAGAAACAGACTCTAAATATGGTGCAACATTAGGTTGAGTATTATACAATCATTTTCAAAGTGACAGCATCAAAGACATGCAGAGTCATGTGCTGTCGTTTCTAATTGATTTCACATTTCATGTTGAAGTTATATTCACAACACTAATGAAGCAGAGAGCAGTATTCGTCTGGAACTGATTATAAACCAATGATTTCACTGAAAGGTTCAAGTGACAATATAAATCCCAGATGTGAACTTGAACATTGTATGATCATTAAACTCTCTCAGTAATATTCTCGTTTTGTGGTCTGAACTTTATCTTGGGAAGTATATTCCTGTTTTTTTTTCTTTTTGTATCCTTTGATTATTTAATCCATCTGGCATGGTTCTGTGTTGCTTAGAATGTCGACGTAAAGAAGGTTCATGAGAGGTAATTAGTATTAATCGGGTAATTAGTCATGTTCTAGTTTCTTTTTGAGAAAAGTAATACAATTTCTCCAAGCTAAACCCTGACATTGACACATTAAGCACAACAAACAATCCAATATTTAATTGCATAAACTACTTAAACATGAAAGCATGCACATTTCTTTTAAAAGAAATAAAACTGCTGATGCTGGAGATCAGAAACAAGCAAGGACAGAAATTGCTAGAGGAACTCAACAGGTCGGGCAGCATCTGCAGGCAGAAAACAGAGTTAATGTTTCAAGTCTAGTGACCCTTCTTCAGAGGCTCAAGTTAACTCCAAGCACTAATGCAGGTTTCTTTCAGGATGCTGCCAGATCTGCTGAATTCCTTCAATAATTTCTGTATTTGCTTGTTGCCCTCTGATATTAATCTCTTGCCTCCTCCGAAGTCTCGACAATCTTCCTACTTTGTGGAACTCAGCTGAGGCTATCATTAAGATTTCACATGGACTCTCCAGAAGCACTTGCTTTTTATATTCCATGCTCCTTTTGAGGAAACCTAGAGTTCCATTAGCTGTTGTTTATTGGTTGAGCAACCTGAAGTGTTGTCTTTAATGTGCTGTGAACCTGCATCCCCATGTTTCTTTGCTTTACCACACACCAAACCTATTTCCATTTATAACTACTGCTGGTTCTTATATGGAATACTTCACATATGTTGAGTTTTATCTGCCACTTTTAACATGGCTCATCTTTTCAAAATTCCGTTGCAGGTTCCTTTGGTCTGCTATAAGATTAACTTTTTCTCCTTTTTTATATCTTTTACACACATTATGTGGAGGTTTATATCTAAGCTATTGATGCTCACAATGAGCAACAGTGACTATAGAATTGGACTCTGAGTAAAAGCCACACTCACTTCCAACCGCACAGTGCACCCAAATACTATTCTCTGCTTTTCTCTTATTTTTACATTTGTTTGCTGTCTTCCTCACTAATTCCATAGCCTTTAGTCATCCTTAGTAATTTCTCATGTAATACCTTGTCAAATACTTTCAAAAGGTCCATGAATTCCACATCAAAGCTCTAACACTGAAGGTCTGAGTTCCAGAACTAGCTGGGTCCCAACCAAGTTGTTCCAGTTTAGCTACAACTCTGGCAGTCACATGACAATGTAGAAAATTGCCCAGATATTTCCCGTTCGCATTTAAAGCAGCACATACCCAATCAAAACAATGTTCCCCATTAGTCTATGCTTAATCATCAGCAAGGTAATGGAAGGTGTCGTTGACAGTGCTGTCATTTGGCACTTACACAGCAATAACTTGTTCATCAATGCTCAGTTTGGGTGCTGCCAGGGCACAACTCTGCTTCTCCTGACAGCCTTGCTCCAAACTTGGTCAGAAAAGCTAAATTCTAGAGGTGATTCGAGAGTGACTGCTCTTGTGGTCAAAGCCACGTTTATCAAGTGGACAAAATTATATTATGGCAGGGATTCCAGGCCAGGCGGGCCTCTACCGTGAACATGTTACATGACGATGTGTGACGGTCCAGTCTGGAAACATTATCTCGCCTTCAGTCACTCTCCCTGTACAATGAACTCTGTCGTCAGTCAGCACCACGTGTAACAGTAACGTCTGTGAACACAGACCCCAAACTGTGTGAGCAAGTTTGTGATATTGTGGCCTTGAAAATAGTTCTTGCTGTTAATACATTTGAAGATATCTATCTCACAAAAACTTGACACTTTTAAGTAAATGTTGCACGAACTAACATCCAGAAACCTCAAATGGCAGTTCGTTAGTGTCAGTAAATGGATGCACTGACTGAAAATGTGATAGCAGTGTGACTGTTGTGAAAAACGTTTTTTTCCTAACAGCCATCCATCAATCTGTCTGTGCTCAGAGCTGTTGTTAACAAAACCAACCAAGATCAGCAGACGTTCTTTTTCAATGCCTACAATCGTAAGTAACTGAATATCAGGCTTCTCCAATCTCTCTGGTGTGTTTTTCTGCAATGCTTCCCCTCGCCAGTATATTCACAGTTGGATTCCTCCCTAGACTGTCAGGACCCCTATATCGAAGCAAAGTGACATCTCTTCGTCAACATTCACAGTTGCAGAAAACAATTCTCTTTTAGTTGCAGATATCCTCTTCTGTCCCAAAAATTTGATCCAGCCACACTGGAGGAAGGGTGATGTATTTCCAAGTCAGAATGGTGTGTGATTTCGATGGGATGTTGACGGTGGTTGTGTTCCCTGCTGCATTTGTCCTTCAAGATCATACAGGGGTTTGAAGTTGAATGAGACTTGATGAATTGATGCTGTCAATGTTACACTCTAGTGTTGGTAGTGAAGGAGGGTGAGTGTTGAAGATGGTGGATTGTGGGCAACTCAAGTGGGCTGCTTTATCCTGGAAGGTGTCAAGCTTCTTGAGTGTTGTTGGATCTTTATCTATCCAGCCAAATGTTGAGTATTTCATCACACATCTGTCTTTGCCTTTTAGGCATTTGGAAAACAGGGCATGGTTTACTTGACAGAGTTCCTTGCCTCTTGTATCCAAAGTATGTATATATTTTGTCCAGTTTAGTTTGAATCATAGAATCCCTATAGTGCGGAAACAGGCCTTTAGCTCAAGTCCACACTGACCCTCTGAAGAGTAACCCACCCAGACCCATTCTCCCTACCCTATATTTGCCTCTGACTAATGCACTTGTGCACCCTGAACATTATGGGCAATGGCCAACTCATCTAACCTGCACATCAATGGACTGTTGAAGGGAACTGGAACACCTGGAGGAAACCTACGCAGACACGGGGAGAATGTGCAAACTCCACACAGACAGTCACCCGAGGTTGGAATTGAACGCAGGTCCCTGGCACTGTGAGGCAGGGGTGCCAATCACTGAGTCATCATGCCTCCCCACCATTTGTGGCAATGGTAACCCCCAGGATGTTAACAACGTGGGATTCACCAATGGTAACCCCATTATTCATCAAGGGGCATTGGTTAGGTTCTCCCTAGTTGGAGATTGACATTGCCTGGTGAGAAAAAGTGTGAAAAATCCAAAAACAAGAGCAAAACATTGTAAAAAGGAAGATGTGACTTCACAGAGATCTCTAATTTGGCACCAAAAACTGTAAAAATGCTCCAGCTAGCTGGTTTTAAAGAGCAACAACAGGGAACAATAAAAGGAAATGAGGGAAAATGAAAAAAAGGAGAGAAGCAAAACCATTAGAAAAAAAAACAAATACTCCACTTCTGGAAAACAAAATAAAGATCTGCAAAGAGAAATGGAAAACAAACGCTTAAGGATAGATTGGCATTCCATTCACATTCTGTCCAAATTTCAGTTCTTTAAAGAAAGAACCAGTCTTTACCTTATGGATCGGCAGATAACTGATACAATAGGCAATCAAATTTCTCGCTCTGGGCACTGAAGTGTTAAGAAAAATTAAATCCTCTGGTATGTCTGACTATGAGTGCAAAGTTTCTGATAATGCTTTTCAGGTTTTGGAAGGTCAACTTAAAGCTTGAATCATAGAGTCATAGGGATCTACAACATAGAAAGAGGCCCATTGGCCCTTCAAATCTGTCCTGGTCAAAACAACAAACTAACTATTTTAATTCAATTTTCCATCACTTGGCTCATAGCCTTGTATGCCTTGACATCACACCTGCATATCTAAATTCTTCTTAAATGTTATCAGGGTTTCTGTCTTTGCCACTCTCAGTTCCAGATTCACATCGTTCTTAGGGTGTAAAAGATTTTTTTCTCACACCTCTTCTATACCTTCTGCTTCTTATCTTAAATCTATGTTCCACTGGCCATTGATCCTTCCATCAAGGGGAACACTTCATCCTATCCATGTCCTCCATACATATCAATCAATCCCTCTCAACCTTATCTACTCTAAGAAAATAACCCCAGTCTGTCCAATATCTCTTCAAAGCCGAAACTCTCCAGCCCAGGCAACATGCTGGTAAATCCCTTCTGTACCCTCTCTGGTGCTATCACATCCCTCCTATAATGTGGGTCCCAGAACTGTGCACAATACTTTAGCTGTGGCCTAACCAGTCATCACTTCCATGCTCTTAAACTCTATGCCTCAGCTAATATAGGCATGTGTCCCATTTGCCTTCTTAGTTACTTTGTCTACCTATCCTGATACCTAAAGTTAGTGGTGTACATGTACACCAAGATCCTGCTGATCCTTGATGCTTCCCATCATGTATTTACTTGTGTCTACTTCAGGATACACAGGCTTGAGCTCATGTCATACAGAAAAGAGTCAGGTGAAGCAATTGCCTCATTGGTTCAGAATCTAACTTCACTGGAACGAGCTTCATTGAAAGGCTTGTGGAACTTGTCATTGCCTCCACACCCATCAAAGGACATGGAGCTGATTTCCTCACACATTGAATTGTTAAGTGTTCACCAGTCTTTTCTTTTATACAATGCTGCCTTTCTGGAGTGAGGTGAGGGTGGGAGGAATTGATGAAGGGCTAGCGTTGCATTCATTGGAATAAGGTCCTCGTGTCAAAGGTCAACATAGAGGCATCCCATGGTCCTCCTTGTCAGAGTCGCCCACATCCTACTGTCTGGACGACTATGTTAAACTGTCAAGAGCTAGCTATCCTTACAAGGATAGTTCCTGGGAGACAAGGGCTACTGTCTGCAGTCAAATTGATCACTCTGTTACAAACGTTCCTGACTGAGGCTGAGTGTAGGTACAATAATGCCTATTCTTCCACCAGAGCTATCGTGGAGCAGGGAATAAGGCTGATGAAGTTGAGATTCTGATGACTGGATTGGTCTGTGGTACTGAGTGTGCACAACTTGAGAAGTCATTGGGAGGATGTGCTGGATGCTGATGAGCTGGGAGAGTGGGAGCAGTCCTCCAACCAGGAAGGTGAGGAGATTGAGCAGAAAGACATCCCTTCCTGCCACCATTTAATAGGACACTACAGCATCAAGTACAACAAGTAAGAGAGGACTCAATTGGTAGCCAGTTTAGGTAGATGAGAGTTGGGTGCAGTGATCACTCATTGACTGTAACATTATTAGTCAAATAGAGGCAAATATGGCTTCTATCTGTTTGTTTATTGTTCCTTTGGCTGATGCTGAATAAAACATGATGTTTTCAACCATTTGAAGACTTTCCAGTATGTGATGGTCCCACACTGAGCACTGAGAGGATGTACGGCTACGTTGAACATTGGGGAAAGAGTAGCACTCCCTTAGACAGGCTTCTAAAGTGGAATGAGGCAAAGGATAAGTAACCTGTGTAATTGCATTCTTTGCTGGCAATAGAGGCACAAATATGCACCTGGATTTGCAATGGATGTGTCGGTGTGCCTCTCATGTACCTACCTTTTTGGTTACCTTCCCATCTCATTCATAGAAAAGAGCAAGTGCTGGTTGGCAGTACCTGACTGGAGGCAAGTCAGAGTAATTGTGTAAGGACCAGAACTGATTGTGACTTATTTCCATCAAGGATCTATTTGAACATGTTATTTCCTTGTGCCTGTTGATCACAAAGGGATTGTCATTCTTTAAAAGGAAAGGAGGTGATGTTTTATAATGACATAGATACCAGGACAGACAGAGCTTTCACTTTAAGATATATACATTATATCAAGACCTGTGATGTTCCAGTATAAAGGAGCTCGCTTCACCCTCTGTAACTCTCTCACTGTAAATGCAGTCAGTGTAGTTAGTCAGCTGTGTGCTGTATAAAGTTAAGTAACATCCATAAGCACTGAAGCCAGACCATGTGTGTAAGTCTGTGAATTGTAACCTTGTAAATAGTCTTTTTTTGTAAATAAACGTTAGATTCTTGATCAATTGGGGAAATCAAAGGAAAAATGCAGGGGAGTGGATGTGAGGAATGTTGGATCCTATTGAAGGGCCGAGCAAACTAAAGGGGCCAAATGGCTTACTCCTGTTCCTATTCTTAAAGGTCTTATGAATATGTTGCATGAACCTGAATCTTCATGGTATTATGTCACGTTGGCTAACATGCAGAAATAAACAAACAGCATTATGGATTGCGGAACTCTAGCAAGCTGGAGTTGATAGATATCAAACTCACCATTAATCAAAATCATGTCTAGCATTAAGGAAGATGGTTGTGGTTATTGGCAGGTAAACCAAAGGACCTTCATCCAAGCCCCAGGACATCAGAATTCTAGTTGCAACCTTCTTCAGCTGCTTCATCAATGACCTTCCCTCCACTATCAGGTCAGAAATGGAATCAAATAACTGATGATTACATTTAGATTTTATCATCATGTGCACTCAAGTACAGAAATACAGGAGTACAGTGAAAGGTCACCACACACGGCACTGTATTAGGTACAAAGGTACAAAAAACTTCAGTATATAGTAAAAGAAACAAAGTTTAAAAAGTTAAGCAAAATTGGAGTTAATGGTTTTGGGTTAAGTGACCCTTCCTCTGATTTCTCTCCACAGATGCTGCCTGACTTGCTGAGCTTTGCCACCAATTTCTGACTTACAGCACTTGCAATTTTTTTCGGTTTTTAAAAAACATTAAGCGTTATCTTCATAGGATAAGTAGAAAAATAAAGAAATAAGTTAATAGTTAACGTTAAAGTCCTCCTCTTTAATACAAACCAGAAAAATAAAGGAATATAGTTAAAAGTTCAACAGTCTTTGATGAGTCCTCTGCTTAGCACCCTCTCTGGGAGACTTCAGCTGCCTGCTCTCACCACCGCAGATTCAGGGGAGTTCCCTCACCGCTCACTCATCCCGCATTGAGCCACGATGCCATCAATGCGGCTGCTGAAGTTGCCGCCTACCTCATCCCCTCCTGCTGCCTCTGGAACATCCCCCAAGGTTGGAACGACTGACATGCTGAGATACCCCGCCACACTGAGCCAAGAGACTGATCCAAGACACTGCCACCATGCCGGGCCGAGATACCGCCACCATTCCAGGCTGAGATACTGCCACGCTGAGCCAAGAGATCGACCCAAGACACCGCTGCCATCCAGGGCTGAGATACCGCCATGCTGGGCAGAGATATGGGGCCAAAATACCACCACACCGGGCCAAGGAACTGTCACTGGCTGGGTCAACCTGAGAGGAAACCTCGCTGGGTCCATGCTGAGGTCAGGAGTGAAGAGAAGAAGAGAAGAAATGCCAAGAGAGAGAAAAAGAGAAAGAAATGGATGGACGGATGAGCTCCTGCTGAAGCCTCCTCGTCCACCGCCACGATTACAGTGTTCAGTACCTCATCCATGTATCTGTACCCACACAGAGCAAGACCTGGACAATGTTCAGACTTTGGCTATTAAATGGAAATTAACATTCATGCTGCACACAAGTCAGGCAGTGTCCATTTCCAACAAAAGAGAATCTAACCATCTCACCTTGACATTCACTGGTATTACCATCATGAATGTCCCACTATCAATATCCTGGGGGTCACCATTGGCCAGAAAGTGTACTGGACTAACTAAATAAATACTGTGACGGCAAGAGCAGATGAGATCCTGGGAGTTTTGCAACAGGTAACTTATTTCCTGACTCCTGAAATTCTGACCAGCAACTCCAAGGCACAGTCAGGAGTGTGACGGAATACTCCATTTGCCTCAATGAGTACAGCTCCATCAAACTCAAGAAGTTCAATACCATCCAGGACAAAGCAGCTTATTTGATTTACACCCCAACTATCACCCACAACACTGACTCCCTTCAACACCAATGTAGAATGGAAGCAGTGTGTACCATTTACAAGATGCATTGCTGTCACTCACTCGAGCTCCTTCAACCTGCCATCTTTATCACCTCCAAGCACAAAGGCATCAAATGCAAGGGAATACTGCTGTCTGCAAGTGCTCCTCTAACCCTCCAAGTCTGACACCATCTGACTTGGAACAATATCACTGTTGCTTCACTGTCACTACATCAAAATGTCCCACGTGAACAATACTTTGGGCTGAAGAGGAGATAGCAGATTACAAAAACAGACATGACAGCAGAGGAGAGAGCAAAGCTGTGATCAGAGGAGATAGGAAGAAAGTGGAGTTGATAGCAGAGAAAACTAAAGAGGAAATATTGGAGCAAAAACCTAGAGGAACAGGTGAGGGAGTAAAATGGAAAGATGCACAAGGTCTGGGATGTGACAAACATTCAACAAGGGGGAAAGAGGTCAAGCAGGAAATCTATTGGGCAGTTAGGCCAAATTCTAGGGTCCATGATAAGGAAAGAAATGTCTGCACACAGAGAAGGTTGGCTGGTTTGGAGGAGATTATACTGGGTGAACATCACTGAACTCTTTGAGAAAATCTAATGCATGTATATGGTATAATAAAAGTTGTAGATATGAATTTTTAGAAGGTGCCTGATGAAATGCCAAGTTAAAAAGATGTAATAAAAAGAAATATATCTGACAGAAGAAGAATGTGCTTGGATAAGCAGAGAGATGGCTTGGGCTGAAAAAAGCCAATGAACTTTTTTCATATTGATAGGAAGTGGGTGGTATGGTCCTGGAAACAGTGCTATCCTGTTTTCTATTCATTTAAACGATATGGATACAGACACAAGGGACACTGTAATCAAAGCTTACTAAAGTAAAATAAAGGCATATGATAATCACAAACAAAATATCAGAGGATTACAGGGGTGATGATCTCAATCAAGCAGTAAAGTTTTAATGATTTCTTTTTTGAAATACGATAATCCAACTGTTTATTAAAATAATGAAGCCACAGTGATTACTGTTAAAACCCAAAGAATTTTAACTGCTCAGAGAACATGAGCATTAACAGCCAGATTCTACTTTAACTAGCTCCATTGAAGATAGTCAAAACGAAGTGAAGACAATTACTTCTACTCTAATTCAAACTTCTTAATTCATATTTCCTTTCGCATCTATTTGACTTGTATCCCAAACGTGACTCTGTCAGATCCCTAAATAAATTGGGAGGTTAACCACTTAGTTGAATATTGTTCCAAAGATTTGGATAAGGCTTGATATTTCTTGGGCCTTCAGCTTACTTGCAGTGAGATTGTCCCTTCAAGTCAACCATTCCATGGTTATGGATTCACCATTTAAATCGGTGTTGCTAACATATTAAGCATAGCCAGCTGCGTCAGAACTCAGCTGTGAAGAAGGGTGACTGGACCTGAAACCTTAACTCTGTTTCTCTCTCCACCGATGCTGTTAGACCAGCTGAATTTCTCTGTTTTTGTTTGGGTCAGTTCTAATGGTCTTTAACTCTAGAGTGTCGCCAAGGAGTATTCTCAGCCTCTCCCTTTCTTCTCAGCTTTACTGTCCCAGAAATTTAACTCATTGTTACTGGAATCCTTTATTTTTCAAGGGTTTTAAACCTGTTTAGCTAGCGCAAAGTATCTCTGTTAAATTCTGCTGAATTCCTCGAGTCAACTTAAAAGTGATGTTCCATGCAGTAAACTTCTTGTCTACCCCTTGATTTTCTGTTATTAATGACCCAGGCAGCTTCATCACATGAGAAATTCTTGGAGCAAGTTGCTTTTCATAAGAAACCATCTTCCAAAGAAATCTAGTCTTCCCGTTAATATGAAAAACTTCCTCTTCTTTTACGTTGACTGAAATACAAAAGGATAACAGGCTTGGCATCTAATAGACAGTCAATCTCTCATTGTAGGTTGTTTTACATCTGGTAGTAAATGTGTAAATTCATCAGGTTGCCTGTGGTTCTAACCATCCAAGTATAGAAGGATAATTGAGTCAATCAGCAATGGTTGAATAAATTCCAAGGAACAAGAGGTCACAGTTATGAAGCAGAGTTCAGAAAAATTGTTTTCTTTTCTCAGTAATTAACAGAGTTTTGAGAGAGTAATTATAAAGGTACAGTGACTTGAAATAATTCTTCCTCGTTAGATAGGACAATAAGTAAGCCAAGGTATCACATGCCAAGCAGTCAATGTGATCACACAGCTCTGGTTAAACATAAATAGGTAGAGCAGCACACACTGTATCAAGTATGATAATCAGACAAATGTGGTGCTTTGGAATGTTGTTCGAATTACGGTTGAAGTCCATGAACTCTGAGAATTTTATAATAGCACATTAGAGACCTATTTGTAAAGTAAAAGGCCAAAGTGCAGACTGCTTAAAGATTAGCTGCTCCAGAATCTGAATAGAAAGTCATTTCATTTTCACTTGGAGTAAGTTCTAACTATCAATGAAGAAGCCTTTTTTTAATTAGGAGGTAAATTGAACATTTTTTTTGCCTGTTTGTTTGTATGTTTGTCGAAAGTCAATTTCTAGTCAACTGAGGAGACACCCTTGTGCCTGGTTATTGTGTGATTTAGAATGAGACATTTTCTTCTGGGTTTCCTTAAGCTGCTACTCAGTAATATCATAAAGAAATCTTCCTGGTGAAACATCAAATTAATACAGCACAGAAGGCAACCATTTGTCCCTGTCTTATCAGTGCTGGCTTTCAGGTAGAGCTATTCAATTGGCTGCAACACTCTGCTCTCTCCCCATGGCTTTGTAAACATACTCCCCTTAAGTATTAATTCAATTTCCTTTTGAATATTATTATTGACTGTTTCTACTATGCTTTTGGGCAATTACAGATCATTGTGTAAAATAATGTTTCCTCATTTTGGTTTTAGTATCTCAGTATTTTACCATGTTAGAGATGTTGTGTAAGTGAATGTTGTTGTTGCTGTTAGTTGGGTAAACAGTGGATAAACTTGGATTACTGCCTGTGGCTTTTCACATGGGAAGTCCCAGTCACTACCTCCAAGCAGCCTATTAATTCAGACAAGAGGAAGGAACTCTTCCATCTGCCTCTCTTGGCAGAAACATGAAATGAGCTTGTCCATCTGCTCCCTCGACAGAGACCAGGAACAAAGTTGCCCGTCTGCTCTCTGTTGTGAGGAGATCCAAAGATGAGGGAACAAAATTATTTTTAAATTGGGCAAAACTGAATCTTTATTGCCACCTCCTGGGTCAATGTTAACATTAGCGATAGACAAGGCTGCTGACCTCCCTTCTACATGGAACCGAGCATAGACATCATTGGGAAAACTGGGCGATCATCAGAAACAAATTTATAATTTTGGCGGTAGTTCACAGGTCTGAGTTGTAAATGTCAGCATTGAGCAAACTTCCGACTCCTCAAGGTTTGAACTGGTTCATCTGTTATAAATATCACATTGCAGAATGGTGTAAAATATCCCTTCAGATAGGCACAAGACTGTTTTCTTAACACCTCAACAATCTGTCTGTAGGGGTGAGTGACTGTGAGAAGTTAGAATTTCATCAGTTCTGCAGATAGTTTGAGACCTAGGTGTGAGGCACCAGAAAATGTAAGAGTACATTCCCTTGATAGAAAATTGATGGTTATGCGACACTTCAAATTATTACATTTCTTCTTTAAATGATGTTTACTCTATGGCTAAAGCTATGCTCAAAAGTAACGAGACAATACAATGATGGCTAGCGTTAGAATGAGTATTACAGTATAAAGTTACATTATCATTAGCAGAGGAATAATTGTTTTAGTACTACTGATTTTACTTGTTTAAAGTTGCCTGATTGTGTGATCTGTGTGTGATCTACATTCTTTGTGAAAATTGATGTGGGTAACTTAACTCAGAACAGCTGCCAAAAATGTACAGGTGGGAATCTACTTTTGGTTAGTATGTTGGTGCACTTTCCCAGTCACAAAGCAGGACAGTATGAGATGAAGATTAACTAAGACTGAATCTGGCTTGCATTGTTTTACCCATTTGTGGATTGGCTGGTCTTGGGTAGCACTCTGTTAGAATATGGGAAGCAAATCGTAATTTTTTTGTCTTATAACATACTGTTGGATGTGGGGGAAGTCAGTATGAGAAAGAAAGGCTTGCTGAAGTACGTAGTATCACAAAGAAATCTTTCTTGTGAAACATCAAAATAATACAGTACAGAAGGCAACCATTTGGCCTCATTATACCTAGGTAGGCGTTCAGTAGGGCTATCCAATTGATCCCAACACTGCTGTTTCCCCATAACCTTGTAAATATGTCCCCCATATGTATTTATCCAATTCCCTTTTGAATGTTGCTATCAACTCTCTGTTTCTATTACACTTTTGGACAGTGCATTGAGCATCATTGTAACACACTGCATAAAATAATGTTTCCTCATTTTGTCTTTAGTTCTTTGGTATCTCAAATAAAGTCATAGAGTCACACAGCACGGAAGCAGCCTCTTTGGTGCAACTCATCCATGCTGACCAGATATCCGAAATTAATCTAGTTCCATTTGCCAGCCATTGGCCCATGCTCCTCTAAACCCTTCCTATTCATATACTCATCCTGATGCCTTTTAAATGCTGTTATTGTACCTGCCTCCACCATCATCCTCAACATGAAAACTTTGACCCTGAGGTGCCTTTTGGACTTGCCCAGCCTGGGAAGAAGACCTTAGCTATTCACTCTATCCATGCCCCTCATGATTTTATAAACCTTAATAAGATCACCCCTCAGCTGTGAAAATAGCCCCAGCCTATTCAGTCTGTCCCTCTAGCTCAAACCCTCCAATCCCAGCAACATCCTTGTAAATCATTTCTGCACCCTTTCAAGTTTTGCAACATCCTTCCTATAGCAGGAAGATGAGAATTGATCGCATTATTTCCAGAACCAATGTCTTGTGCAGCGGCAACATGACCTCCTAAATCCAATAATCAATGCACTGGCTGACTTTCACAAACTGCAGGATATCTAAAAGCTGTTTAGAAACAATAAAGTACTTTTGAAGTTTAGTCATTGCTACATCACAGAAACACAGCGGGGAGTTAGTTCAAAGGAAGATTTCACCAACAGCAATGTTATAATGACCAGATGTGATAGTGGATTAGTGGTGCTGGAAGAGCACAGCAGTTCAGGCAGCATCCGAGGAGCAGTAAAATCGACGTTTCAGGCAAAAGCCCTTCATCAGGATGTGATAGTGGTTGAGGGATAAATATTTTCTGGAACCAAAAAGAATGTTTTCTGAAACAGTGTCATGAAATCTCATGTCCACCGCTGTGGGCTTCACTTTAACATTAGATCTGACAGAAAGACTGGGTGTCAGCTCATAGAGAGATGCTCACATTTGGAGTGGGACTTGAACACACAACCTTTGGAGTCAAGGACAAAAATGTTGCTAATTCGAAAGAGTTGTGGTAAAAAAAACTCAATAAATGTAACTCATGGGATGCTATCAAATGTTACCTCAAAACACCAGCAATTGTGAAATTGCACAGGTCAGTCAACACCCCTTGTCCTCACCAAATAACATTAACTCAAAATGGGATTGATTTTCAACTTACCACCAGATGAAAGTCCATCATTGTGGATCAGGCACCCACTACAGAAACCGAGTGAAGGAGATTGAAATTTAAATGAGGAGGGTATTAATGAAGGCAGATGATCCACTCACTGATTCCAGGAGGGGAGGTTTATGACAGAAACGTGGTATCACAGAAAGAGTTACAGCACAGAAGGAGGCCATTCAGCCCATCATGTCTGTGAGAGTTTGAAAAAAAGCTAGCTGGTCTAATCCCATATTGATCTTGGTCTGTAGCTCTGTACGTTGGATGCATATTAACTGCTTTTTAAAATTGTGATGAGGGCTTTTGCCTCTGTAACCCTGTCAGGAAATGGGTTCCAGACCTCCACCAACCTCTGTGTCAAAAAAATACTCAGGTTCTCTCTAATTCTTCCACTGTTTACTTCACGTCTTTATCCACCTCTCTGCTGAGGGAACTATCTCAGGCCCTGATAACATTCTTAGGTACCGTCCCTTTGTATAATGCACAGACCAGAACCAGACATTGCATTAGTTGTATTCAAACTGGTGTTTTAATAACATTAGAGCATAAGCTTCCTCATATTTTCGACTTTGGCCGGTAAAGTAACATTATCTGTAGATTGTTATGATCATGGAACACCTTGCATTTAGCCAAATTAAACTCCGTCTGCCACTCCTTAGCCCATTAGCCCAATTGATCAAAATTCCTTTGTAGTCTTCAACAACCTTCTCCACTGTCCACTATGCCACTAATTTTGATGTCATCTGCAAACTTACTAACAATACTTCCTAAATTCTCATCAAAATCTTTTATATGAATAACAAACGAAAGTGGACCCAGCACCCATTGTTGCAGAACACCACTGCCCAGAGGCCTCCAGTCCGGAAAGAAACCCTATTGCCCAAGGCTAAGACAAATGCTGAGTTTATTTTGTCTTCACTGTCTGGGTCTCCGACTCCTGCTGTTGCCCTTTGAAGGGCCCCACCCAGCTATAATGTGGATGCCTCTCCCTCACAGATGGCAGCATTTACCCACCCACTCTGGGTGTGGTTGCATGCATTATCATTTCCATTGTGCACTTGTGATTTAGTGGATGTTGGAAGGCACTAGCAGCCGTTCCTCAGACAATGCATTCAGGCTCTGTCTCATCATTTTGGTGAACCCTTGAAACATTAGCCCACCCCGTCAACTCCACAGGCTTCATACATCCTCACGTTCCCAGCCAAGTCTGAAGTTGTCCATCTTTACCCCCTCAGCCTGAGGCATATGTCAACTCTAGCAGTCCTCCAGCACCATGCCTGTAGTCAGACAGCATTAGAAATTGATGGTCAGAGATTCCACCATTTTTCCCCTTGTTCTGCCTCAACAGGCTGGAATATATTTCATCCTACTTTGAGGATGCATCCATTCTCAAGGATGCTTCACTCTTTGATATCCTCTCTTTTTGGATTTATCCCAGTCAAATATTTCAAATATTTTGCCTGCTTAATTACAACGTCTGCTTCATCTGTCTTTAGGTAAACAGTATTTAGTAAAAAACCATGCCCACAATTTCCACCTTTTAACTTTTTGATGTTGAATAAATCCTACCCTTTCCTCAGTGTTCTTTATGTGTTTCAAACATGTCTTTGGGTTTGCCTTGGTTTTACTTGCCAAGACTTTTCACGCCTTCTCTGACTTTCCGAACTTGCTTTGTAATATCATCTCTACATTTGCTACTCTCCTCCAGCCTTTTTTTTTGCACTATTGAGCTTTTGATATTTGACATAATCTTCCTCTTATTTTTGGCTTCTCCTAATATGCATGTTCTGCATCATCCAGGAAGACCTAGCTCTGTGAGTCCCAACCTTCTCCTTTGTGGGAATTCACTTTTGCTTTTGCCGTTGCTCTGACATTCATTACCTTGAGTAGTTTTTCTTTCAACATTCCCCTTTTGTCCAAATCAAATCTCCCCATTCAGTAAATCTAACATTTCCCAAATATAAAACGTTTACTCTTAGTCTGTGTCTATCATTTTCCACATAAGTGCTAAATCTAGTTGAATTATGATCACTGTTCTCTACTGCTACCCCTTCCAACTGCTCATATTCTATAAAACCAAGAAATCCTTACACGAGTATAAAGGAAGTAGGAGTATATCTAAGAGGGAAATCAGGAGGGCAAAAAGGGGACATGAGATAGCTTTGGCAAAGAGAGTTAAGGAGAATCAAAGGGTTTTTATAAATACATTAAGGACAAAAGGGTAACTAGGAGAAAATAGGGCCCCTCAAAGATCAGCAAGGCGGCCTTTGTGTGGAATGGCAGGAGATGGGGGAAATACAAAACAAGTATTTTGCATCAGTATTTACTGTGGAAAAGGACATGAAGATATAGAACGTAGGGAAGTAGATGTTCATATTACAGAGGAGGAAGTGCTGGATGCCTTGAAACGCATAAAAGTGGATAAATCCCCAGGACCAATCAGGTGTACCCTAGAATTCTGTGGGAAGCTAGAGAAGTGATTGATGGGCCTCTTACTGAGATATTTGTATGATCAATAGTCACAGGTGAGGTGCCGGAAGACTGGAGGTTGGCTAATGTGATGTTTAAGAAGGGTGGTAAGGACAAGCCAGGGAACTATAGACCAGTGAGCCTGATGTTGCGGGTGGGCAAGTTGTTGGAGGGAATCCTGAGGGACAGGTTGTACATGTATTTGGAAAGGCAAGAACTGATTAGGGATGGTCATCATGGCTTTGTGTGTGGGAAATTATATCTCACAAACTTGATTGAGTTTTTTGAAGAAGTAACAAAGAGAATTGATGAGGGCAGAGTGGTGGACGTGATCTATATGGACTTCAGTAAGGCATTTGACAAGGTTTGCCATGGGAGACTGGTTAGCAAGGTTAGATCTCATGGAATACAGGGAGAACTAGCCACTTGGATACAGAACTAGCTTGGAGGCCTGTGACCAGTGGAATGCCACAAGGATCAGTGCTGAGTCCACTACTTTTCGTCATTTATATAAATGATTTGGATGTGAGCATAAGAGGTATAGTTAGTAAGTTTGCAGATGACACCAAAATTGGCGGTATAGTTTACACAGAAGAAGGCTACCTCAGATTACAATGGGATCTTGATCAGATGGGCCAATGGGCTGAGAAGTGGCAGATGGAGTTTAATTCAGATAAATATGTGGTGCTGCATTTTGGGAAAGTAAATCTTAGCAGGACTTATACAGTTAATAGTAAGGTCCTAGGGAGTGTTGCTGAACAAAAAGACCTTGGAGTGCAGGTTCATAGCTCCTTGAAAGCGGAGTCGCAGGTAGATAGGATAGTGAAGAAGGTGCTTGGTATGCTTTCGTTTATTGGTCAGAGTATTGAGTACAGGTGTTGGGAGGTCATGTTGCGGCTGTACAGGACATTGTTAGACTACTTTTGAAATTTTGTGCGCAATGCTGATCTCCTTCATATTGGAAGGATGTTGTGAACCCTGAAAGGGTTCAGAAAAGATATACAAGGATTTTGCCAGGGTTGGAGGATTTGTGCTATAGGGAGAGGTTGAATAGGCTAGGGCTGTTTTCCCTGGAGTGTCGGAGATTGATAGATGATCTTATCGAGGTTTATAAAATCATGAGGGCCGTGGATATGATAAATAGACAAAATCTGTTCCCTCGGGTGGGGGAGTCCAGAGCCAGAGAGCATAAGTTTGGGATGAGAGGGGAATGATATAAAAGGGACCTATGAGGCAACATTTTCACACAGAGGGTGGTCCTTGTATGGAATGAGCTGTCAGAGGAAGTGATGGAGGTGAGTACGATTGCAACATTTTAAAGGCAGCTGGATGGGAATAGGAATAGGAAGGGTTTGGAGGGATATGGGTTAGGTGCTGGCAGGTGGGACTAGATTGGGTTGAGATATCTGGTCAGCATGGACGAGTTGGACTGAAGGGTCTGTTTCTGTGCTGTATATCTCTGTGACTCTATGACTCTAAGTCCTGAACTGCCCCTTCTGGTGCTTATTACTTCTTAGCTAAGTGTGCTCTGTGTTGAATTTTATTCCTTCTCAGCCACTTATACTTTATAAAATGAATATATTACAGTGAATCATCAATCTACTGTTATTGTTGCTTTTTCCCTATATTTCTCAGGCCTTCTCAAAATGAGTCATCAATAGTGACACTTTCAGTAAATAATTTCACTTCCCTCTCAGAGATATGGTGCTCCTTATGAACGTTGTTAATCTGACAGCCCTTTGGAATATATAACATGCTGTTAATCCCTCCCAGTGTTTCTCCATTATAGCCTCAAGTTCAAACATGTTGTTTTCTTCTAATGAATCCGTGCAGTTGGACAGTGTTCAAATGTATAAAAAGTAAGTACACCACTCCTTTCTTCCCATCCCTTGAAACCGCCTCAGTTGCAGGGGTTTTCACATACTTTGCAAGGCACACCACACTTCCTGAAGAAATGGAATGATGCATGGTAGAAACATGATTACGTGACTCATTACTGGACATTTCAAGCTCAGCAGTAGAGAGATGACAACCAGAGTTCATTACTCTCAGCAGACAGAGTGTAAACTCACTGTGGAAGCAAGAATACGGAGCTCAATCTAAAAGGCTGACGAAAAACTAACCCATCATATTTTTTGCAGGTGAGATAAATTTCCCTCTTGCTTTAGTTTTGAATGTTTGGAGTGATGATTGGTATCAGTGGTCCCACCAGGAGTGTTATCATGATGGGGCTACATGTTATTTTAGAAGGTGATGATTTTTATTTCAAATGCATGAGACAGACCCCCACTTTGGATCTGAATAATACAATGTAGCTTCTGAAGCCAGTTCTCACTGCAAGTAAATGCAGGAAGATTGCAGTTTCAAACAAATGCGTCATAGACAGATCTAGTTTGCATTTGAAACTGTAGCCGACTAATGGTTGCATGATATTTGCACTTAGCACAGAATTATTCTATCTCTCATTTCATTGAAATGAGCAGCTAAGAGACCTGGAAAATAGTGCATACAGCATATTGATATTAATACCATGCAGCAGCATATCAAGATAGCTCTTGTAGCATACTGGTAATGTCCTACCTTTCGGCTAGGAGCCCAGATGCAAGTTCCACATGCTCCAGACAATATCCCATCGCATGTTGGAACAAGTTTATTAAAATTATCCACAGGTCACACCAACACAAAATACCATGAAAGAGTACACATTACAGCAATAAAGTTAAACCTGTAGACTAATCTCACTGCTATATTGTATGTAACACAATCAAACTGCATATACATCAAAGAAAAATGAAATGTCATGCAACGTTGTAGAGTCACACTGCCTTAAAATACCATAAACAACAAACACATGTTAATTTTACAAAATATCATAAAACACCGTGCAATAATATAAACAAAGCAGCCTGTAAATCACACTGATATAAAATGCCATAAAGCACTATATACATCACATTGGTATAAAAGCTGCATAAAATTGACATAAAATACCAGAAAAACAATGAATATTTCAAAGAGATATAACATTCCATTAAACGATTATATATCGCACTGATGTGAAAAAAAATCATATGGCAATATATAAATCACACAGGTATAGAATTTCATGAAACCATGTCTATATCACACTGATACAGAAGGGGATGGGATGGTATAGTGGTATTATTGCCACACAAGAAATAAAGAGTCCCATGGTTGGTTCCATGGATCTGGGTTTAAATACAACCATGGCAGATAATGGAATTTGAATTCAATAATTTTTAAAATTCCAGAATTAAATCCACCAGGATTAGCAGGAACAATCTATCTGGTTCACCAATTCCTTTTACAAAAGAAAATCTGTCATCTTTACCCATATCTGGCCTATATATGTGACTTTGGACCCACAGCAATGTGGTGGACTCTTAGCTGCCCTCTGAAATGTCCTAGCCATGCTAGGAATTCTAAAAAAAAGAAATGAAATTGGATTGACCACCTGAACTGGAAATAAAATAATGCAGCCCTGCTGACCCTACAAAGTTCCCCTTACTATTATCTGGTATCAAAATCAGGAGAGGTGACTCACAGCATAGTCAGACAACAACCTAACATAGCCATGCTTATGAAATCATTCCTTTATTTCATGTCTTACGTTCAGTGAAGAGAGATGCATGGTGGATTGTTTAACCTGTGGGTCACTACACATCAGGTGAAGGGGTAAGATAGAGAACGCAGGAACCTTCATTGTAACCTCAGTCAGTGTGGGAATTGAATACACTGCGATGGTGCCACTCTGTATTACAAAACAGCTGTCCAACCAACCAACTCCCCCATGTATATATCAGTGTAATTAGAATACCATGGAACCATTTCCATCATGCCATCAAAGTAGTCAAAATACCACCTAGTGGTGTATGCATTACAACGGCATAGAATATTGTAGAACTTTGTACAGATCTCACTGATACAAAAATGTCATAAAAGCGTATTTGTCGCATTAATATAAAATACTGTCACATACACACTGGTAGAAAGAGTAGAGCAGATACATGAAGTAAAATTAAGGGAGCATCTAGTTAATTATGACCATAACAAGTACACTTGAAGATGATAGAGAAGGACATAAGCATAATGATAAAAAAGCCCAATTTGAGGGGCAGAGACTTATATTGAGAAAATAAAATGGGGAACTGTATTTGTAAACAGCAATGTAAAGCTATGTCAAATCACATTTCACACAGTTATTAGCAGAGTGAGGGAAAATATACTGCACTGAAAGATAAGACAAATTTCGGGGGAAAAAGCATAAGCAGACCATGTGATACAAGAGCCAGATTAGGCTGTTCAGTCCATTGAGTCTGCTCCACCATTTGATCAGTCTATATGTTTCTCAACCCAATATGAGAGAAATAAAATAAGATTAGGAGAGAAGTCAAAAATTAATTATGAAGGTCAAGACGAACTATGAAATTAAACCATGCAGAAACTTAAAACAAAAGAATCAAATATATTACGGGTACAGCAACAAAAAATGTGAAAATGTGGACTCGAATTAAAAGATAGACAGGATAAAACTTCAGATGACAATAGTATAATGGCAGAAATATTAACTAATTAGTTTACTTCTGTATTTGCTGGAACATGTAGGCATGACATTGGATCACCAGATGAGTTTTGAGATAGATGCATTGAGGATAATGACAAGAAGTATGCCAAATAAACCAAATTCAAATAGAGATTTGAGTTAAGAAGTTATTTTCAGGATTGCAACCTGCAACTACTAGAATTACTAGAGGATTAGTGCGGAGGCAACAATTATTAATGTCTTGGATGGGGAAAGTGAATGTGCTATATCGAAGTTTGCAGATAACACTATAAACTATGTTGAAAGGCAAGTCATGAAGATGGCATAAATACTCTACAAAGGGATATAGGGTAAATGAAAGTCACCATACTCTTACTGGGCTGCTCTGTCATTAGACAGAGATAACTGATAGTGGTTTAACTTGAGGGTCACACACCTCAGTCAAGGGAGGGGGTTGAGAAAGAGAATCTAAAATCTTATCAATGAGTGAGATAAGGCTGATCATCCTATAATTTCCTATCTTCTTCCTCCCTCACTTCTTAAACAGAAGGGGGTTACATTAACCATTTGCAGTCCTCTGGAACTCTTCCTGACTCCAGTGATTTTGGAAAGATCACCCACCAGTGTTTCCACAATCTCTTCAGATAGCTCCTTCAGAACACCTGGGGTGTAGTCCATCAAGTCCAAGTGATTAATCTACTTTCAGACTTTTCAGCTTCCCCACACCTTCTCCTTTGTGATGTCCACTACATTCTCCTCCGTCCCCTGACTCTCCTGACTCTGGTATGCTACTGGGAAAACTGATGCAAAATACCTATTCAACTCCTATGCCATGTCTTTGTTCCCTGTTCCTGCTTCTCTCACCTCATTTTCCAGTGATCCAGTGTCCACCCTTGCCTCTCTCTTACCTTTAATGTATCTAAAAAAAACTCTTGCTATCTTCTTTTACATTACTAGCTATTACTAACTGTCCTCATATTTTCCTTTCTCGCCTTATGTATTTTTTCCATTGTCCACTCCTGGTTTTTAAAGGTTTCCCAATCCTTTGTCTTCCCACTAATCTCCACTACATTGTAATTGTTTTTCTTTTGCTTTTGTGCTGTCCCTGACTTCCATTGTCAGTCCCTGACTTCCATTGTCAGTCCTAGTTGCCTCACCCTCCCCTCCGTATGCTGCTTCTTCCTTGGGAAGAATTTCTGCTATGCCCCCTGACTTATCCCCAGAAACTCCTGCCATTGCTATTCCGCGGTCTTCCCCGCTCGGCTCCCCTTCCAATCAACTCTGGCCAGCTCCTCCCTCATACCTTTGTAGTCACGTTTACTCAGTTATGGTTACATCAGATTCCAGCTTCTTCCCACCAAACTGCAGGATGAATTCTACCATATTATGGTCACTGCCGCCTAGGGGTTCCATTACCTTCAGCTCCCTATTCAAGCTTGCCTCATTACACATCACCAAATCCAGAATTGCCTGTTCTTTCATGAGCTCTACCTTATGTACAGGCCTCCTAGCACAACACAATGCGATCTAAGAAAACCATCTCGGAATCATTCCACAAATTCCTTTTCTTGGAATCTGCTACCCAACCTGATTTTCCCAGCCCACTCGCATATTAGAGTTCTCCATAATTATTGTTATATTGCCTTTCTTACATGCCTTTTCTATCTCCTGATTTATTTTCTTCCCCACATCCTGGTACTGCGAGGAGGCCTGCACATAACTCGCATCAGGTCTTTAATATTTCCCACCTCTACACACTCAGATTCTATACTTTATGACTCTATACTGCTTCTCGCTATTGATTTAATTTCATTTCTTACTAATGAAGTAACTCACCCCTCTGCCCATCTGCCTGTCCTTTCAATAGGATGTGTATCCTTGGATATCTCATTCCTAGCCCTGATCCCCTTGCAGCCACATCTCTCTGTGATACTCACAACATTGTACCTGCCAATTTCAGTCTGTGCTACAAAGCTCATTGTCCTTGTTTCATATACTGCATGTATTTAAGTACAACACCCTTCTCATAGATACCCCCATCTGCTGTGCCCAAAGTTCGATTCCTGACCCTTTCCATACTCTTATGTCCTATTACTTGTACTGGAAACTTTAATAACTCTCCCGAGCCCTTCCCCTCCCCACCCCTTTGAAGCCCTTGTGACCACTATGTAACCTTTCCACTGGGATCCTGGTCCCAGATTGGTTCAGGTGGAGTCTGCTGTCTTCTGTCCCAATACTGATGCCAATTCCCCACAAAATGGAACCCCTCTTTCCAACATCACTCCTTTAGCCATGGGTTTACTTTCCTGATCTTCTCTCTTTGCCAATTTGCAAGTGGCTCTGGTAATACTTTATGTTATTGAATAGTGGAGTGGACTCACAGGGTCGAATGGTCTACTTCTACTCCTTTATCTTATGGTGTTAAGAACAAAGGTTCTGTTCCAGATGGGAATTTTGAAAAGGATAGAAGTTCTGCTGAATCTGTGTGGAGCTTAAAAATGTGTTGCTGGAAAAGCGCAGCAGGTCAGGCAGCATCAAAGGAACAGGAGAATCGACATTTCGGGCATATGCCCTTCTTCTAGAATCCTGAAGAATTTATGCTGCCTGACCTGCTGCGCTTTTCCAGCAACACATTTTTAAGCTCTGATCTCCAGCATCTGCAGTCCTCACTTTCTCCTAGTTGAATCTGGGTGGAGCCAGGGTTAGACAACACTTGCAGTTCTAGTCACCATAATGTAATTTAGATACAGAGGCACGAGACAGGATGCAGAGTTAATTTACAAAGGTAATGGCAGCAATATCTGGGTATACAGATCAGGAACGGATCGCTAGCTTTTGTTACCTTTCTCTTGAAAAAAATGAAAGCTTTGGGACAACCTAATAGGGATCTTTAAAATGAAGAAAGGTTTTTGAGAGTGGATACAGAGAGAATGTTCCCTCTTGTGGTGAACAGGATAACTAGAGGCTGTCAACATATGATCATCGCCCAGACATCTGACGGTGTAAGCAGGAGAAACTTCTTTACCTGCAGAGTGCTGTCGATGTGAATGTGACTGAGAAAAGTACAGATGTATCAAAAGCTGGACAAGCATTTGAGAGAAAAGACAATCAATAGTATGATGGTAAATGTAGGTGGTGCATAAAACTGATACAGACTGGATCAGCTGAATTATCTGTTTTTATGCCATGTTAATTGCATTGATACAAGATATTACAAAATTGTATGGATGATACTGACATGTACATGCTATAAAATAGCTTATAAATCACACTGAAATAAATAGCTGCAAAACTACTGAATGATATGGAATACCACAAAACATCACAGACATAAAATGCCTAAACAGTGTTTACATCACACTAATATATAACAGACCTCAAAGCAGTGTGTATCATACTGACATCAAACAGTGTGAAACATAAACTACTTGGCACCAATCAAATCATAAACCTGTTTATTAATCATATCGCTATAAAAGACTGCAAACCATTGTTGACATCACAGGGACATAAAACTGTCAGACCTGTATGTTGTGCTGTACAGCAGCGTAAAGACACTGATAAAGGACAGCACAAATCATAGAATGCACACAATGACATAATTAGCATAAAACAGTAAAAACATCAAAGTAATAAAATGAAAATAATGCAGAAAATACATCAGAGCAATAAAAAAGAACAGCATAATATATCACACAGATGTAAAAACAATGTAAGAGCAGTACATCATGCTGAAAAAAACATAAATCAATGCATACTTCATGCTGTTCAGAAAAGATTTACAAGGATGTTGCCAGGGTTGGAGGGTTTGAGCTAGAGGGAGAGGCTGAACAGGCTGGGGCTGTTTTCCCTGGAGCGTCGGAGGCTGAGGGGTGACCTTATAGAGGTTTATAAAATCATGAGGGGCATGGATAAGGTGAATAGACAAGGTCTTTTCCCTAGGGTGGGGGAGTCCAAAACTAGAGGGCATAGGTTTAGGGTGAGAGGAGAAAGATTTAAAAAGGGACCTAAGGGGCAACATTTTCACACAGAGGGTGGTGCATGAAATGAGCTACCAGAGGAAGGGGTGGAGGCTGCGACAATTACAATATCTAAAAGGCACCTGGATGGGTACATGAATAGGAAGAATTTAGAGGGATATGAGCCAAGTGCTGGCAAATGGGACTAGATTAGTTTAGAATACCTGGTCGACATGGATGGGTTGGACCGAAGGGTCTGTTTCTGTGCTGTACATCTCTATGACTCTATGACTCTATGTGGAGATGCTGGTGTTGGATTGGGGGGGTGGACAAAGCCAGAAGTCACACATCACCAGGTTATAGTCCAAAACGTTTGTTTGAAGTCACAAGCTTTCGAAGACTGCTCCTTAATCAGGTGAGGAAGCCTGATGAAGGATCAGCTCTCTGAAAGCTTATGATTTCAAATCAACCTTTAGACTATAACCTGGTGTCATCTGACTTCTGAATATATACTTCACACTGATATGAAATTCCCTAAACCAGTGTATATACCACTCCTGCATCAAATATCCTAAAGCTATGTTTACAATAGAACAATAAGCCTGTGTCTACATCTCACCAAATGTGTGAAAATGCAAATACATCACTCTGATATAAAATACCATAAAACTGTGCATAACTGACACTTACAAAATACCACAAAACAATATCTAAATCAAGTTAATGTGAAAGACATGAACATTAGATCAATTTCAACAACGTTAAAAATTTGTACATTATACCACCATAGAATATCATAAAACACATTGAATACATCACACTGATACAGATAACTGCAAAATATTGCATGTATCACAATGATCAAATCGTGTAAAACCATAAATACACTGCACTGACAGCAAACTGGAGTAATATACCTGTTTCCTCCAGGAAAGTCCTACCTTGAGGCTAAGATTTCAGTTTGTGGTCAGAATCTGTCAGCAAATATGATTTATATTGATAGCACACTACTTCGGCTGTCAAGATTGATGATGAGAGGGGATGCAAGAGTTAGCAAATTAAGAGTAGCCTTCGGGTAACTTTGATTTCAGTACAGAGCAAAGAGAAAGAAGTCTAGCTAGCTAACTGAAAGCTTACAAAATAAAAAATCACACAAAACACCAGTACATAGTCCAACAGGTTTAGTTGGAAGCTCTCAAATAAACCTGTTGGACTGTAACCTGGTGTTTTGTGTGATTTTAAATTTTGTCTACCCCAGTCCAACACCAGCACCTCCAAGTCATGAAAATCTACAAGTCCTCTCTGCTGGACTCACCGACAACCTGCACTGTTTACCTGCATCATGCCACTTCCATTTGAGCTACCCATGGATCAGGTGGCAGGACTAAATACCAGGCACTCTGCTGTTCACCTGAGGTGGTATGTCTGGTATTCAAACCGTCACGACTGAGTTGGGCTGGTCATGGAGCCAGAATATTTGAAACACATGTGCCGAAGTGAATCCCCCTGCAGAGAGCCTGGGTGTGGAGGTGTACTCTCAAGGAACTTTGAGGAAGCATTGCAAGAAGACTTTGAAAGCTTCGCTGAGGTGTTTCGTTTAAAGCTCAAGTCACTCAGAATCATACTGGGACCTCCTTCGGAAGCAGCGGCAGAGGAAAAGCACGAGGTTGATGAAACCTTGAGGCAGCAACTTATCTGAATCTCAGTCACCTTGGATATCCAGTCATATTTGCCTCAGGCACAGATTGGCCTGGGTACTTACCCACCAGTACCTCAAACAAGCCCAGTAATGGACATGGACATCTTCACCTTGAAGGACAAACAAGATCAAATATAACAACTTACATCAGACGAAGAGAAACTACTGGGGAAACATTTATACAACATACTGATAGGAAATTCTATAAAATGTAAATATATCACACCAATATAAATGAGTAGAAAAAGTGTATACATCACATTGACATAGATCACCATCTATATTTTACACACAACAAAAATACAGTGAAACAGCATATACATCACACCAGTTTGAAATGGTATGAAACAATGAATACGTCAGGAGAAACTGAGGACTGCAGTTGCTGGAGAAAATGAGGACTGCAGATTCTGATGAAGGGCTTATGCCCAAAACATCGATTTTCCTGCTTCTCGATGCTGTCTGACCTGCTGTGCTTTTCCAGCACCACACTCTCGACAATGAATAAATCACACAGATTGAAAAATGCTGAAAAACAGCACCTAAATCACACTGATATAAAATAGCAGTATATGTCAGACTGAAATGTCATCGAATATTACATTCATCATGTTGGTATCAAATACCACAGAACTATGCATACATCACACTGTTCATGTACATTGCCAGTATAAGGTATGGAGATTAGTTGGCTGGTTAGAGTGTGGTTCTGAAGGACACACACAGTGAGTGTTCAATCCCTGGAGGCATGTCCTGTTACGTTTCTCCATGCTTGATGCTGATTAGCACTCCATAAGCTACATAACTAGTTCCTAACAAAGGGAATCTGTATGGTCACTTGTGGACTATAGCTAATTATTGTCAATGTAAAACGGTGTACACAGCCCATCCATACAGAATGCTTCAAAACATTCATAAAATACATGAAACAGAGCAAGCACCATCATTTGTAAAACAGTTTAGAAATTACACTGACATAAGATACCATAAAACCAAATGTATGCACTGTACGAATTATAATCAGAACATTACACTGATATAAAGTAGATCTGTAAATAATCTTGATGAAAGAGCAAACTCCTCCCTAATGTTAAATTGCTTCATACAGTTTGAAGTTAGATTCACCCGCAATAAATTTAAGGCTGCAATCAGCTTTTGGGGCTTTAATAATATGTCAAGTGAATTTTATCTTTTGCAGTTTTCATCGTCGTCTGAACCCCTTGGTGAGATGTTAACGGCAAGCAGCTCCCAACCATTCATTATTCTATATATAAAAACATCTGAGCTCCTCAACTGGGTCACCGCCTTTAAGAACTCCCAAATATTCATTACTGTACATTGAATGCAGGAGTTAAGTTTAACTAATGAAGAGTGAAATGCAGCAGCAGGCAAAATTATAGAAAGTCTTGACTCTTGAAGGCTTTTTTTTCGAGTGTACTGGAAGAGCTTCAGGCAATTTAAGAAACTGCACCACTTTCTCTATGCCTTTGGGTTACCTGAGAGTGACAAGATGAGGCTGAATAAAAAGAAAGTGCTTTTATTTTTTAGCCTTCTTGGATCTGTGTACCTTCTGCTATATACAAGACAAACCCTGGATGTTCATTCAGCAGCAATGGACAGCAAATCCTATATTCAGGGAACTGAGCAGCTTTATACAAGAACAAGAGAGAACAAGGAAAGTGCTGTCCATCCCAACGTTTTGCAAAGGCAGAGAAAACACAAACGGAAGGATTTTTTTCTTCTGGACTCTGTTCAGATTATGGAGTCAAACCTTGATCAAAAGGCCGCCAAAGCCAGGCCGGTCAGAAAGTCAAAAAGCAAAGATGGTACAAAGTGGTTAGGAGAGGACAATGAAATAGTGGGTGCTCCACGAGATGATGTGGAGACGGACACCACTCAGAAATCAGCCAAAAAGAATAATGTGACTTCCCCAAAGAAACAAGAGGCGAAGAAGGTGAAAGAAGCAAAGAAACCAGCCAAAACATACTTGGAATGTCCTCAGCTTGGCGGGTTGCACCCAAAGAATTTCCTCAGGTGGCCAGCCTTGAAGAAACCCATCACGTGGTTCAGTCAGAGGGACAAGAGACTGGTAAAGCTCCTGGCACAGGGCTTTGTTCAGAAGGTTGACCACTTCACCAGAGGGGAAGAGATGGCCCGTGTTGTTCTGAGCATTGACAGCTCTCATCCTCTGGAGGGCAGCAGAGACCACTGTAGAGCAGGAGTTTGCGGTATTGTGAAGGAGATGACTGACCTGAGGGAAGTCGCTGCTTTTCACCTGGACAGGATTCTGGGCTTCGGCATCAGTCAGCCAGTGGTCACACGACGCCTGCAGTGCCCCCTGCTGCCAGCGAAATACACCGACGGATCTGCCAAGCCAGTCGTGTGGTGGGACCCACAAATCTCTCTACCCCCAGGCACTAGCTTGCACCTGGACACTTACCTTTTCAACGTGGCGCAGTTTCCAAGCATTTTCAGACAGTGCGGCGTACGGCAAGATGAAATATGTTTCAGAGACAACAGCCCAGAACTCAAGAAGCTGAAATTGTTGGACTATTTCTTCCAGGTAATTCAGGGTCAAAGGTACTTTTAGCTTTCCACGACAATGTGCTGATCCAAAACAGGAAGGTTTGAACTGGGGGGCGGGGGGTGCAGAGCATATTTTCCAAATTTTTTCCAGCCAGGTTTTAGAAGTCAGCTTCTTCCAAAAGGCAATTAGGGATAGGCACTAAATGATGGCCCTATCATCCCTGAACACATTTTATAAAGTAATTCAGTCAGAACACAGTTCTCTTGAGCATAGAGGGTCATAAGGTAATCCAGTCTAGGTGTTTAAAATGTTAAAAAGGATTTTATTAGATTGTTAGGGATAAATTATGTCGTCTAATAGGGGAATTAAAAACAAAGAGACATAATCAAACTTGGGCACAACCTACAAGGGAAACAGAAGTTGAGAATCCACTCCTTCATAAATCGATGGACTCTGATATAATTGGAAGTTTAAAGACTGACATTTTTTTATTTTAATTCTTTCATGGAGCCATGGGTGTCACTGGCTGGCCAGCATTTATTGCCCGTCCCTAATTGCCCTTGAGAAGGTGGTGGTGATCTGCTATCTTGAACTGCTGCAGTCCACCTGCTGTGGGAAGGGAATTCTGGGATTTTGATCTAGAAACAGTGAAGGAACATCAATATATTTCCAAGTCAGGATAGTGAGTGGGTTGGCAGGGAACACAGTGAGGGTGATGTTGATTGACTGTTACTAGGTTTCAGGTATATTTAGCAAAAGTAGAAAGTGGAACTGAACTGCAAGATGATGGGGGAGATTTGAAGGGCTGAATGGCCTACTCCAATTCTCTACAATTGTTTTGCTTTCTTTCCGTGTCATTTCCTCTTTGGGTTTCCTGAGAATAGAAAACGGGAAGGGGCTCGGGTCTCCTGATCTCACATTCTTCCAAAACCACATTGTGATCCAATGTGAAAGGATCACATTGCACTCACTACAGGGCAGAGTGAGGGCTTCTTGTTATCTCTTCTCCTCATCCTCAACTTCCTGCTGCTCCTCCTCCCATTAGGAGATGTACCACACCCCTTCAAAAGCAGGGAAGGAGATTTCAGGTTCAGGACCTGGATTGGCCCGGGGTTATGTCAGGGATGGTATCCTAATGCTTACCAGTGCTGTCCAGCGTCAAAAGTTCACATCTCAGATCCCAGTCTGGCAGTAATAAGAAGAAGCAGCTACACGGAACTGTGCCTCCTTGTGATGGTCAAATGGCTTCTTAGCACTTACAGTCCAGGCTGAGTTGGAAGTGTTGCTGGTCCTGACAAGATGGTCACCAACATGAGCCATCATTTTCCAGGAGAGGGGGGTGATGGAGAAATCATTGAGATGGTGCTGGAAGAAATATCTCCAAGAGACACTGGCTTCACCTTTGAAAGTTGTTGAGAAATGATTACTAACACGCACAATGTGATCAATTAAAATGTTTTTCACTTTTCTGCTTTACTCTCATTTGCTTTCATCCTTCCCTCCCCACCATTCTTTCTTCATCACTCCTCTCCCTTCCTTTTCCTAACCCCTTTCACCATTCTCTCATTCTCTTCCTCTCGCTCTCTCTCTATCAGACTCACCTTCCTCTTTCTCTCTGTCCCCATCTCTTACTTTTCTCTCTTTCCTCATTCTCCCCTCTGCCATTTCTTTTGTAGCACTTCTTCATCTCCTTCACTATCTCTGTTTCCTCCTGTTGAGGGTTTACACTGTGAGACTACTTTGGAAGTTAAGGGCCATTACGTATTGTTAGTGAGAACCTGTACTTGCTAATCATGGAAAATGTTACTTCCAAAATAGTTTTTCCAGTTTTTCCTTCAGTTTGACTGTTGTTATGTGGCTCCCAGAATTTGTAACATATTGATCAGCCCAGGATTTATCAATAAGACTTTGCAATCAGCAAGATTTCAGGGATTAATGACAGCACAAATATTTCCAGAGGGTTTTCAAAGATTTCAGATACTTAATCCTGCTAATTTTAGTCATTTTAAGGATTAAATACAACTTCAAGCTGAATGAGGTACAATGGCATATTCCAGATATTTGCCAGCCAAATTAAAAATTTTGGACAAATTCTGGGATTTTATCTCCACGGTATCTTCACAAAATGCCCGACAGAACAAGATACCGTGATTATTTTAATGTATTTGACTAACTGGATTTGATTTAATTTGGAAAGGCAAGGGATAGTCAACATAACCTTGTGCATGGGAAACATGTCTCATTAAATTGATTGAGTTTTTTAAATAGGTGACAAAGATGATTGATGAAGGCAGAGCAGTGACGTGGTCTACGTGGACTTCAGCAAAGCGTTTGACAAGGTTCTACATGGTAGACTGGTTAGTAAGGTTAGATCATATGGGATCTCAGGGCAGCTAGCCAATTAGATACAAAATTAACTTGAAGGTAGGAGGCAGAAAGTGATAGGAGAAGGTTGCTTTTTGGACTGGAATCCTGTGACTAGCGGTGTGCCTCAGGGATCAGTGCTGGGTCCACCGCTTTTTGTCATTTATATACATGACTTGGATGTGAATAAAGAAGGTATGGTTAGTAAATTTGCAGTTGACACCAAAATAGGTGGTGTGGTGGACAGTGAAGAAGGTTATCTCAGAGTAAACAGAATCTTGGTCAGGTGGGCCAAAGGACTGAGAAATGGCACTTGGAGGTTAATTTAAGTAAATGTGAGGTAAAGCAAACCAGAGCAGAATTTACATATTTAACGGCTGGGCCCTGGGGCTTGTACATAAATACCTAGGGGTGCAGGTGCATAGTTCCTTTAAAATGGAGCCCCAGGTACATAGGATAGGGAAGAAACCGTTTGGTATGCTCGCCTTTATTGGTCAGAACATTGAGTATAGGAGTTGGGAGATCATGTTGCAGTTGTACCGGACATCGGTGAGGCCACTTTTAGAATATTGATTACAATTCTGGTTTCCCTTCTACAGGAACAATGTTGTGAACGTTGAAAGGGTGCAGAGAAATTTATAAGGATATTGCCTAGGTTGGAGAGTCTGAGCTATAGGGAGAGGCTGAATAGGCTGGGGCTGTTTTTCCCTGGAGCGTTAGAGGCTGAGGGGTGACCTTATAGAGGTTTATAAAATCTTGAGGGGCATAGATGGGGTGAATAGCTAAGGTCGTTTTCCTAGGGTGGGGAAATCCAAAGCTAAATAGTTTTACGTTGTGGGGGAAAGATTTAAAAAAGGACCTGAGGGGTAATTTTTTCACACAGAGGGTGGTGCGTGTGTGGAACGAGTTGTCAGAGGAAGTGGTGAAGGCTGGTACAATTACAGCTGTTAAAAGGCATCTAGATGGGTACATGATTAGGAAGGGTTTGGAGGGATATGGATCAAGTGCTGGCAAATGGGACTACGTCAGATAGGAATATCTGGTCATTATGGATGAGTTGGGCCGAAGGGCCTGTTTCTGTGTGATGTAACACTATGACTCCATGCTCGGTGCAAGATTTGGGGTCTGCTAAAATCCACTGGATTACGCACCCTAAGGCCTGATGATGTTGATTGCTGGGAGTGATTGAGAATAGTCTAGCTGCCCCTGCCGTCTGGATCGTGGACACTCAGCCTTCTTTGCTGTAAGGAGGACAATCACAAGCTGACTGGTCTCACTGTATAGGTTAAAGTCCTTAATTCCCAGTATCCCCCTGGTCGATCTCATTTGCACCTTTCCAAATCCCCCACATCATTCATAAAATGTGAAGCGCAGAATTGAATACATGGCTTCAGTTGAGGCTGAGCCTATGGTTTGTAAATTCTAGTTCTCAAAATCAAAATTTAATGACCAAACCTGACCATTTTCAATAAATACTTTAACAAATAGGAATTAAGTGTTTTGGCTTCCAAGTTCTTGCGTAACATTGTCAATAGACTAACCTACAGGTGGAATTGACTATTCCTGGGTGATACTGAACAGGAGGTGAAGCTGTTTTGAAGCTTTGAAATCCTGTCTAGTTTGTCTCGTGTTCCTCCCTGCTCAGAATTCTTTATGTATTGCTCTCACCTACTGCCTGCACATCTTTCGAAGCTGCAGCATCAATCATTCATGTTCTATTCATGTGACTCCCCTCACCCCTGATCCCACCCCCCCCCCTCCCCAGGTGTCACCAGAAATAGTAGATATTGTGGAAGGAGTATCTTGACTTCAGGAGAGCATTGAGTAAATACATCACACACATCACTTTCAGGCAGGCATAATTCTTTATCTGAGGCGACCAATAAATTGTGGTTGTCAGAACTTGCCTGTTATGTTGGAGAAATATTACTTATTGCAGGCAATTTTCCCACAGATTTACAAGTGAAGTCGCTGGTTTGAAATCATGTTGGTTTACAAGTTGTATTTATGATGGCAAAATCCCCAATATTTTAGTTGATAGGACTTGTTAGCATGGTATTTTTGCTGCTGCTTTTCAAGTCTTCTATTTCTTCAATTTATTCTACTCCTTGCCTCTGCACTACCCAATATTTATCATGTGCTATCTGTCCACAGACCTCCCGAACGTCCATGTACTCTCCATCCCTCGCATTGCCTTTGATGGTTTCTGTTACCTCTTTGAAAAGGCTGATGAGTTTGATTAAATTGGAATTTTCTGGAAGTGAAGGCTATCTTTTTTAATGCTGCTCCCTGGCCACCTCATTTGTTGTGGTGTTTCATGTTGTCAGCAGGAGGCGCTGTTAGTGGCTGTATGCTTGAGCATGGGGCATCAAGTAGTCAGGACCTCAGCATAGAGCTGAGCTGAGCTACTCAGAGTGAGCCTGGTGTCTCTTGAAAGGCGGGGAGGTGGAGATGTCAATTTTGGGCTGAACCTGGTGTTGGAAGTGGTTAGACTGGAGTGTCTGACCTTCAGAAAAAATTGAAACAGGGTAAGAGGGGGAGGCCTGACAGTTCTCCAGCTTAGCACTGGAGGCCTTGACGCAGGAAACAGTGGGGATAGTGCAATGACAGTGGAGCAGATAGCCATCACCATCAATACCAGCAGCACTGCAAGAGGTTCAGTGATAAGTACTGGAGGTGATTGGGAACATGTTCAAATATCATATCCTACACCACAATCACTAGCTTCGCACACTGTTCAGTTCTGCACTGCCCTTTATATCACTCACTGACATTCAGGATGTCACCTCACTCTCATACACTTGGTGCAGTTGCAAGTCTCAAACCCACACTCACAGCTCGGTCCACATGCACTGCCAGCTATTCAGCAACAGCAGCCTCATCGGCCAAACGCATGGCTGTGCCCTCAATGACACTCTCTTGCACGGAAAACGGGAGGCAGCAGCAGCAAATCCAGTGGGTGACAGGCATGTCGTGTAGGAGATGTTGCTGACCAGTACTGGCAACTGTTGTGACTGAGGCTATCATTCAGGCCAAAGGTGACGTTATGTTCCTAACTAATATTCGAGCTTCTCATATCCTACTTGGTCTGTGCCCACTGTCTCTGCTGATTTATAATCTCTCCGTGCTGTCAGCTTCACTCTTAGATTTCCTCTCACCGCTCCCTTATCCTTGTACCTTTATCCTGTCAGATATCCACAAACTGCAGCCCAACGGCTATAATCAAACAGAACAAGATGGAAGAGGAGGGAAACGGTGCTAGAGAAGGGCCACTGTCACTCATTCTCACAGCAACAGCCATCAATCTTAGAATCACACATAGGTTACAGAATAGAAGAAGCCTAGTCAGCTCATTATTTCTATGCAGCTCACTCTGTCTTCCTCCCCCATTGTTTCCCCAGAACCCTGCAGTTTATTTTCTCCTCAGATAATTATCCATTTCTCTTTGGAAAGCCATGATTAGATCTGCCTTCACGGCACTCTCTGGCACCAGTGCATTCTCGATCCTAATGACTTGCTGCACAAAATTCACTGCATTTGCCAATCACCATGAAATGTTTGCTCAGCTCAGACACTGACATCCTATTTTAAAGGCTGTATCTTACAGGCGGATTCTGTCTACAGTGAGAGTGGTCTACAGGCAGGGCACAGTCAAGGAAGGAATAGATGCCAGCTCACTGGAGGGTGAGGTTGCAATCACGTGTGTCCAGAAGAGGAAGTCTATGAGATGGCCTAAGATCAAGGCTGACGTTATGTGCATTCTTGGCCTGCTCAACAGCCTGCAGTTCATTGTCAACATCAGCCTGAGAGCAGAGCCAAGAGCTTATTCTGCCCAGAGTGGAACTGATGAACAATACCATTCCCACATAATGCAGCGTCTGGTGGCTGATGCTTCAGAATCCATTGTAGCTCAAGCAGAAGGTACTCAATGTCTGAGTACTACAGGAGAAGCTCAGGTTGGCTGCGCTGGTTCAGCTGGTTGCTCTGAATACTCAGACTGCTAACATACATACTGTGGATAGCAGTGTTCAATAGGATTTGTAAAGGTTTCACAGTATTCCATTTGGAGGGATATGGGCCAGGAGCAGGCAAGTGGGCTAGTTTAGTTCGGCACGGACTGGTTGGACCAGTGGCTCTATTTCCATGCTCTATGACTATGGAATATGTTGTTGATCTGGAGTCCTCCTAAAGTGGTTGGTGATCTCCTTAAGTAGATCTAGTGGGATCCTCCTGCATTTGACGGCCTGTATAGTGTGGAAACTTGAGGGAGAGCCTGGTGACCTACATGGCGGAAGAAGTAACAGCCTTTGCATTTGGCTTGACAATGCATTGGCTCTAATGTGGAATCGCATTAGACAATCTGATTGAAACATTGATATTAGATTTAAATGTCGTGACCACAGGTACAAAATGTTGGTGACTTTAAATGAATCCAAGTCCTGGAACTAATTACAGCTTGTAATGCACAATTGCAAATGTTTATAGAAACAAAATGTTTATGGTTAAAAAAGGAATCAGGCATTTAAACAATGTGAAATTGGCTCCTCTCCAACAGCCTTTGATGCTAGACAATCGTCTCTCCATGCTCTAATATGGTAGAACAGTAGGGGCCAAGTATTCCCAGAAGGATGGTTTTGTTATTCCTGCTTTAGTGCTTTATTTTCTCCCATGCTTCACATAATCTGGCCGCACAGACGTCTGCTCCAAAATGACAATGTGTGTGACGAAGATTAGTCACCATTTTCTTACAATAGTTTTCCAAATGGCCAGAAAGGTCAGAGTGCATGGGATCCAAGGTAAATGGCACATTGGACGCAAATTAGAGTCATTGAGTCATTGAGCTGTACAGCACAGAAACAGACCCTTTGGTCCAACTCGTCCATGCCAACCAGATATCCTAAATTAATCTAGTCCCATTTACCAGCACCTGGCCCATATCCCTCCAAACCCTTCCTATTCATATACCCATCCAGATGCCTTTTAAATATTATAATTGTACCAGCCTCCACCACTTCCTCTGGCAGCTCATTACATACATGTACACCCTCTGTGTGAAAAGTTGTCCCTTTTAAATCTTTCCCCTCTCACGTTAAACCTATCCTCTCTAGTTCTGGACTCACCCACCCCAGGGAAAAGACCTTAGCTATTCACCCTATCCATGTCCCCGCATGATTTTATAAACCTCTATAAAGTCACCCCTCAGCCTCCGACGCTCCAAGGAAAACAGCCCCAGCCTATTCAGCCTCTCGCTGTAGCTCAAACCATCCAATCCTGGCAAATCCTTGCAATTCTTTTCTGAACCCTTTCAAGATTCATAACATCCTTCTGATAGCTTTTGTGTAGTTCATTCATGGGATGTGTGTGTCTCTGGCTGAGGCCAACGTTTATTCCCCTTGACCTGGATGGTTTGCTCAGCCATTTCAGGGAGTACTCAACCACGTTGCTGTATGTCTGGAGGTCAGAAAAGGTATTTATGACAGCCAAGAATAATCATCAATAGATTAACTATTTATTCCAGATTTTATTTTCAATTCAAATTCTTCGAACTGCTATGAAGTCATTTGAACCCATGTCTCTGGAACATTGGTCAGGGTTTCTGGATTATGAGTCAGGTGATATTATCATTATGCCCTTGAGACCAAGAGATGGGAAGCAGACTGTGATGGTACAGGGATGTTTCAATGACTTGGACGCCTGTTTCCAATCGGGGCACGGTGCTGGGGACTCTTGCTGTTTGTGGTGTACATTAATGAATTGGACTGAAAGGTAAAGGGTCAGACAGGAAGATTAGGTCAGACTCGAAAATTTGTAGGATGGTAAATAGTGATGAGGATAACTGTCATCTGCAAAAGAACATCAATTAACTGGTCAGGTGGCAAATAGAATTCATTGGAAACATATGAGGTAATACACTTAGGGAGGATGAACAAAGCAAGGGATTGCACTTTGAATGGTAGGACCTTACAAAGTCCTGAAGACCATAGGGACCTTGGTATATATATCTGTAGTTCCCTGAAGGTAGCAGGGCAGGTAGTTAAGGTGGTTAAGTAGACATAAAGGAATACTTGCTTTATTAGTCAAGGCATGGAATACAGAGTAAAGGAGGTCATGCTGCAACTTTATAAAAATGCTGGTTAAGCCACAACTGGGGTATCATGTACAGTTCTGGTCACCACATTGTAGGAATGATGTGTTACTACTCGAGGGGATTTACCAGGACATTGCCTGGGCTGCAGGATCTATGCTACGAGGAGAGATTGGATAAGCCGGATTGTTTGCTTTGGAGCAGCAAAGGTTGAGAGAGGAGGCGATGGAGATTATGAGGGACATAGACAGGGTGGATGGGAAGGCACTTTCTCCATTAGTAAAATGGGACAATAACAATGGGCTTGCATGTAAGGTAAGCGGTAGAGGCTGGGAGAAGAGCTGAGAAGACATTTTTTTCACTCAGAGGGTGGTGGAAATCTGGAACACATTGCCTGTTAGGGTAGTTGAGCCAGAAGCTCTCATAACATCGAGGCAGTATTTAGATATTCACCTGCATTGCCATAGGCTCCCAGAGCCAAGAGCTGGAAAGTGGGATTAGTGTAGCTGGATGTTTGTTAATCCATGTGTTAATGATGGGCCAAGTGATCCTCCTTAATTTACAACTCACCACTGCCTAGTGAGTAATTCGCCTTGCTGCTCGACAAAAGAATAAAAAATGGAGCCAGGATTTTCTGACATCAAGATGGGCCTGGCAAGTCTTTTTCATAGAATCAATGAATCCTTTTTTTGTCCAATTCTACCACAAATCTCACTGTAGATTCCATTGCTCAGACTCCTTAAGGATTCTGCCCATAATCTTTATCCTAAATTACTTAGTTACTCAGATCTCCACCTTTAATTATTGATGTTACAGTGACTTCACACTAGTGAGATAATTATCTCTGCCTTGTACTAAAACAAAAGTCAACAGGAAGACTTTGCTGCAGCCACTCTAATATACTCTTGGCTTCCTGATCCATGGTCACAACACCATCTTGGATCAACCAGATTCCGCAAAAATCCAAGCCATATTTCTCAGTCAAGTCTATGGTATGAGCAAGTTGCGCCAACATCCTGCATTCCAGGCCAACTTCAATGGGAAGGACCAAGGATTGATTTATGAACCTTGAGTTCATAGTACGTAATGACTCCCAAAACTCATGCAAATAAAGTCCATATCCATAAAATTAATGCAGATGGGGAATCAAACAGCGGGAAGCTTACACCATTACTCCAGAGCTGTCTTTATTAATCATAAGTAGTGAAATAGTCAATGATGTAAACATCATTTGATTTGTGAGGAGGAAAAAGATCTCCGGTTTTAGTCCAACAGATTGTATGGTGAACCACTGCATTGTTCAGACTGGTGCAGACATTAATCACAATGTTCTCACAATGCAATCTTGAGTTGTCAGTCTATGCCCGCCTGATCCTGTCAACTGATAAGAGGCAGCATTGATGATGCACTCGAAGAAGGCCCACAGCCCTCAATACCCAGCTGCAGGTAGGCCATCTAGAGGTCATGAGAGATGATATTGAGACTGTGAGATACTTTTTTGAGATAAACACATTTTCGTATTCGACAATGTCAGAGCATTCACATAAAGGAACCACACACGGTATATTTTATGCATTGTAGCATTTTTACCCGCTTCTCAGTGTGAGCTTCCATGCTTGCCAACAGTGCCTGCAACAATTCCAGTTTCTTTTTTAAAACAAGTAACAATTTGATGACTTCACAGAATTTAAAACAAAAGTGTTGAACACAAAAGTAATGGCCTTACTCCCAATGGTTGGCATTAAGCTGCTTTCAGCTCCCTGCTGGGTCATTACTTTAGCTGTAATGTCCTAAAAGCTAGTTTGAATACTTATGAGGACTGTATCTCATTACAATTGCATTACTTAAACTGGTCTGCTCTTGGCAAAGTGGTATTGAGCCAAATCGCGAGCAGCGAACCCCACAGAACAATTTAACAAAAAACACGGCTCTAATACACCATCTTTTACACAGAATAGCAAATCTACAACATTGTTTCTATCTGAGTTTGACAGCAGCAAGCTCACAGATAGTCTCCTTCAGTTTTGTGGCTCCATTTCTACAACAGGATGTGGCATCTCTTAATGAAACATTGAAAGATATGTTACACAAAGGAAGATTGAATAACAGTGTACCAAAGGCCCCATGTATACGAGTTATCAGGCTGAAGTGTTAACTCTTTCCCTCTGCACATGCTAAGTGCCTCAGTATGTAATTAGGGATTTGAACTCATACCTGTTCAGTCACAGTTTCGTGGTATTTTTGTAATAAAGGCAAAATGCTGTGGATGCAGATAGTATTCTGAAACAAGCTCACAGAACACTGGGAAACTTCAACAGATCTAAGGGAGAGAAACAGAGTTAACATTTTGAGTCAGAACTGGTAATTTTCTGTGGTTTTAGCAGTGATATATATTTATTGAATTCATTTGAAACTTTTATTCCTTTTTTCCCCAGGACATGGAGATGATTTTGACCAGCTTTGGCAAGGGCGGGGACAGACGTACAATTAATTTTAATGATTTAGATTGGTAAGTGCACAGAACATTAGATTAGATTACATTAGATTACATTACAGTGTGGAAACAGGCCCTTCGGCCCAACAAGTCCACACCGACCCGCCGAAGCGCAACCCACCCATACCCCTACATTTACCCCTTACCCAACACTACAGGCAATTTAGCATGGCCAATTCACCTGACCTGCACATCTTTGGACTGTGGGAGGAAACCGGAGCACCCGGAGGAAACCCACGCAGACACGGGGAGAATGTGCAAACTCCACACAGTCAGTCGCCTGAGGCGGGAATTGAACCCGGGTCTCTGGCGCTGCGAGGCAGCAGTGCTAACCACTGTGCCACCATGCCGATTCTGTCCATTATTGCTGCAGAGGGATTGGTAAATCCGTGCCCATCAGTTTCTGGTTTCTAAACATTACAGCTCACAAGGAACTCTGGGCTGGCCCCTCACCACTGCAAAAGCTAGTCATAGAGTTGTAGAGATGTACAGCACAGAACAGACCCTTTGGTCCAACTCGTCCATGCCAACAAGATATCATAAATTAATCATGGAAACAGGCCCTTCAGCCCAACACATCCACACTAACCCTTCGAAGAGTATATCACCCAAACCCATTACTCTACATTTACCCCTAACTAATGCACCTAACCTAGGTATCCTTGAACACTATGGGCAATTTAGCATGGTCAATTCACCTAATCTGCACATCTTTGGATTGTGGGAGGAAACCGGAGCAGCCGGAGGAAACCCCCACAGATACGGGGAGAATGTGCAAACTCCACACAGACAGTTGCCCAAGGCTGGAACCGAACCCGGTCCCTGTGAGGCAACAATACTAACCACTGAGCCACCGTGTCAGCTAATCTAATCATAGTTGCCAGCATTTGGCCCACATCACTCTAAATCCTTCCTATTCATATACCCATCAAGGTGCCATTTAAATGTTATAATTGTACCAGCTTCCACCACTTCCTCTGGCAGCTCATTCCATACACGCACCACCCTCTGTGTGAAAAGGTTGCTCCTTATGTCCTTTTTAAATCTTTCCCCTCTCACCCTAAACCTATGCCCTCTAGATTTAGACTCCCCACCCCAGGGAAAAGACCATGTCTATTCACCTTATCCATGCCCCTCATGATTTTATAAACCTCAATAAAATCACCCCTCAGCCTCAGACGTTCCAGGGAAAACAGCCCCAGCCTATTCTGCCTCTCCCAAAAGCTCAAACCCTCCAATCCTGGGAAAACCCTTGCAAATCTTTTCAGAACCCTTTACACTTTGTTTAAAAGTGTAAAGGTTTGATAGTGAATCAGCAATCCCGGTTTTTATTTCTAGTCAAATCAATGGGGAGGGATGTAAAACAGACTGCTGACTCACTATCACCTGTTCTATACTGTCACAAATATCTTACTCCCTTGGGTCCGCCTGAAAAATAGCACTTTCCTCGGAATCTCAAGAATACTGCATTTGCGATCTCTATCCGGGTATGCTTGAGGATGAATTGTTCTTGAGGTGGTCAAGAAATAATTAAATAAATAAACATATGATACAATTCATTAACATGTAGCTAGTTTCTCACCCTGCTCTTTTAATCTAGCTGTGTTGGAGAAGGGCTGGTGGGTGGAGGAAAAAGTGGAGATTTTGGAAATCCGAAAGGAAGTCTGAAACTGCTGGAAACAGGAAGTCGGCCGAATACTGAGGGACTAAAAAGGCAGCTCTACTGTTTCAGTCTAATAGCCTTCCACTCGAATTCTGATTAACATTGCCTTCCTCCCTCTTACAAATGCTGCCAGAGCTGATAGGTTCTGGCAGTTTCTCTTCTTGCAGCAGGCTAAAAGTGAAGGAATCCTCTAGCCCATAGAGCTTTGGAAGTTCAGTCATTGAGTAAGGTCAAGACAGAGATTGTCAAATTTCTGGTTACCAGTGACAGCAAGGGGAATGGGGAATATGCTGTTGAGGTTAATTATCAGCCATGACCTAGAATGGCAAAGCAGGTTCGAAGGGCTGAATGGTCTGTGTCCTATGTCCTGTGTTCCTAACTCAACTAAAGTGACACTGAAATAAAAATTGCTGGAGAAACTCAGCAGGTCTGGCAGCATCTGTCCAGAGAAAGCAGAGTCAATGTTGACTCCAAAAAAGGTCTGAAGGAGGATCACTGGACCTGAAGCAGCCACTGTGCTTTCTCTAAAGAGATGATGCCAGACCTGCTGAGTTTCTCCAGTAATATCATCCATTGCTCTTAAAAGTGGAGCTGGAAAAGACAGTGGAGCTTTTACCAACCGGAAAAGAATGGGAAATCGTATAATCTGTGCTCTCAGCGTGTATTTTACTTTGCTGTGCTACAATGGGGAGGGCTGGATTTGAAAGCTCAGAATTCTCGGAGAAACATAGCAAAACAGAAAGTAGGTTGAGTGGAAATGAAGTTATCCTCCTCTCTCTATTATGTAAATCCAGGTTATTATAACATTGAATAATTAAAATCTCTCTGATAGTTTTCCCTGACTAAAATAGAAAATGAATTCCCTGCATCTGAGAGAACAAGCATGGGCTGTTTATGGTGGGAACTTAAAGCTATAATATTCACATAGTGAAATCTCACCGTACTGTTCACAAGCTATAATTGGCTGATGGTGTTAAATGCTTTTTGGAAAGATCAGAAAGCTATGGGAAGGAACTTGTGGATTCCTCAGGGATGGGCAGTGCTGTAGATGACTATCTGTGCTGCCTGCATTGCTTCCGTCAGTCTTAATCTGTACAGTGCTGCTTCGGCCATGCTAGCAGCAGAGCAGACTGATACCTGTCCTGTAGAATTCAGGTACGTGATTGACTTTCACCTCCTCTATGGGTAAACCTGGTTTTCAAAAGTCTTAGAATCCCTACAGTGTGAAAACAGGCCCTGGAGCCCAACAAGTCCACACTGACTCTCCAAAGAGTATCCCACCTAAACCCATTCCCCATTACTCTACTTTCACCCCTGACTAATGCACCTAACCTACACCTCCCTGAACACTATGGGCAATTTAGCTTGGTCAGTTCACACAACCTGCACATCTTCAGACTGTGGGAAGAAACCGGAGCACCCGGAGGAAATCCACACAGACACAAGGAGAATGTGCAAACTCCACACAGAGAGTCGTCAGAGGCTGGAATCAAACCCTAGTCCCTGGTATTGCCAGGCAGCAGTGCTAACCACTGAACCACCGTGCCTAAAGTGAACAACATTTGTTTCCATTAATAGTTTTAACCGTTGTGTTCAAATTTCTCCAAGCCTGCCTATCTTTGTAGTCAAGTCTACAATACCCTAAGACCTTTGCATGCCTCCAACTCTAGCCTCTTGTAAATGCTTCATTTTCCTCGTCCCTTCAGACAGCCAGGTAGCGCTCTGTGCAAATATTTTCCAAATTTCTCTCTCTCTTTCCCCTTGTGTCTGCTCCTTTACAATTCTGCTATAAACTTACCTGACAGAGTCATATCATGATTATGGTGCAGCAAGCGGCCCATTGGGCCTGCATCATAGTTTTTCATTTCTCTTTTGACTTCTTTTTTGACCAAGCTCAGTTCTTTGACTCAGCAACAGCCTTTTGTCTGGGGCCTGTCTGAGAAACGCCGGTTGCGGGTGGGGGAAGGGTGAGCGTATTTAACTATGTCAAAGGTACTATACTAATATAAGTTGTGATTGTAGTGGCTCTTGTGCCTCAGTTGGCATATTTTTTAAAAAAACATGCAATGTACTTTCGTTGGCTTTAGGTTACCTCCGAACACCCTGAAGATAATTGCCTCACAGTGTCTGCCTGAGATGCTCTTACGTTCATTGCATAAAGACCAAGAATACTGGCAAAGTCAAGAACCAAGCTCCCTATTGAAACTGGCGGACAAAGTTCATAAAAGAGCGCAGGCTTTGTTAAAGTACATCCAAGAACACCAGGCAAGACTTAAAAAGAGACTGATCTGAAGTTCAACTAAAAGATACATGCCTGAGCCCTTGGTTAAATAATAGATGCAGTAAAGTAGCAATCTCACTGGTAAATAGGATTCATTTTATCTTCATGGGAAAAATCCAGCAAATGCCACCAGCATGAAAAAGTTTCAATCAATTCTCAGCAAATTGAATAAAGTGTTCCTGGGAGAGATACTGGTTGACAGGCACAGAGTCAGAGCACGAAGCCTAAAGGTGGCTTTTGTCATTATTCTGGAGAGGCAGACATGGCTGAGATACTGTTCGACCTAATCATTCCCTTGAGTGGATGAATAGGAAGATGCTCTAGTGTGAAGGAGAGATTGGAATGAGAAGATTTTCACCAATGGAATAACCTCCTCATTCACATGAACCAGGGTAACATGCAGGTCCTCTGACATCACTGGGCTGGTTACCAGCTGAAGAAAAAATACCTTGTAACTCCAAATCTCTTATCAAAACGGAAAATATTGTTGACTGATAACAGTTGTTATCACTTATTTGTGAGTAAAGATGATGTGAAATCTACCACAATAAAGATATGCTGCTCAATCTCCTTCCTCACAGAATTCCAGCTCCCACAATATTCAAATATAATTGTTTCTATTAGTTTAATGGTAGTTTAAAATCCCAGTGAGGCAAATCCCAGGGAAACTACCACAAAATTAAAGGAGATAGGAAGCATATTTCTGCTGATGGGTGAGTTCAGAACCAGAGGACACAGTTTAAAAATAAGGGGTAGGCCATTTAGAACAGAGTTGAGGAGAAACTTCTTCACCCAGAGAGTGATGGATATATGGAATGCTCTGACCTAGAAGGCAGTGGAGGCTAAATCTCTGATACTTTCAAGAAAGAGATGGATAGAGCTCTTAAAGATAGTGGAAGAGTTATGGGGATAAGGCAGGAACAGGATACTGATTGTGGATGATCAGCCATGATCATAATGAATGGTAGTGCTGGCTCGAAGGGCTGAATGGCCTACTCCTGTACCAATTGTCTATTGTCTATTATCTATTGTCTAAAATTGTCCAATTGAGATAACTAATGCTACCCCATGTGACCCGGTTTGCCTCCAAGTATGATCTATGTCAAAAAAAAGTCAAACAGTAAATATGTCCAGTTCGGAGGAAGGGTCACTCGACCCAACATGTTAACTCTGATTTCTCTCCACAGATACTGCCAGGCCTGCTGAGCTTTTCCAGCAACTTCTGTTTTTGTTTCTGATTTACAGCACCCGCAGTTCTTTCAGTTTTCATTTAATAAATATGTCCACATTATTCAAATTGTTCAGGACTTAGCTCCAGAAATAAACCTCACAAGAGACACTTACACACATTCAACTAAGCTAGAGTTTCCAGTGAAGAATTTTGACTTATCTGAAATGTGATTCAATGGGATTTGCAATTTTGCCTTGGGAATGGCTGACAATGTCAATACAATCAGAATATTGTAACATTTGCATTTGACTCCATAATTTACCTCTATGCATCGTTTTCCTTACGAAACATTTGCTTTCTTATTTTATTTGATCTCAATGGAAAGGGGTGTGCATCTCCGCCATAAACTCCCAAAGATTAGCTTTGAATAATTGCAGCCTGGTTACTTAACAATCAGACTTTGTGCCCTTTAATGCTTATATAAAAAAACCATCAAGTCAGTCAGACCTGTAAGTGACCTTGATTACTAACTTCTAGAATGCAAACGATTACATCTTAAAGCAACTCACAAACAGTTTTGTGGCAGAATAATGTATCGCCTGTGACTGGGTATAATAATGTAAGCCAAAATGTAAAACTGGCTGCTATTACACAATAGTCAGTTTTGTGAAAATGCTGCTGATTGATGTCTACTTTAGCATTCCTTTGCTTATATAACAGCTGAGTGTCTGACTTATCGCAGACAGTACCATACCGTGATAGAGTTTCACACCAAGGCTTGATAAACATGAAGACTGACACTTGTGTAGTACAGAGAGGGCGTTACACTGACAGAGGTACCATCTTTCAGATGTTATAGAGGCCCCACGTGGACAGAAAAGATCCCATGACACTACATCAAAGAGAAGCACAGGTGTTCTCCCCAGTGCTAGGTCAATACTTATCCCTTGATCAGCAACTAAAAATAAAGATTAACTGGTCATGACGACATTGCCATTTGTGGGGACTTGCTGTGCCTAAGTTGGTTGCTATGTTTCTTATTTTACAGCAGTGACTGCTCTTCAAAAGTACTTCATTATCTGTGAAGTGTTTTGGCCTGTCCTGTAGTCGTGAAACATGCTGTATAAATGCAGATGCTATCTGAAAGTTGGTACCAGTCTGGAATATTCGTTCTGTGTTTGAAGTGATAGATTCTGGGGTGCCTGCACATTCTACTGCTCACTCTGCTCAGCATAATGACACCAGTTTCACCCCGTTCACTGTAATCCACACACCAGACTATCATCCTGTCTGGCCTGGTGAGTAGCACTGATACATGGAGCTGAAACTTACTAGAAATTGGCTGAGCATAAATTTCATGGAGCGTTCCAGGCCTAATGGGTTTATTTTGTGCAATCAACCTAAGACAGTCTCTTGAATGACTTACCTGCTCCACTGGTGCCCCAATCATCCTACGCTCCTCCCTACGCCCAATTCGCCCTCTTGGAGGTACTCGTCACTGCTGGGGTATCCTGAATTTCTGGCACCAGCCCTGTATTGTTCCCCCAGTCAACAGCTGGTAGTCTGAAGTTGCCTTACACCATTTGTGACTTTTACCCCAAACGTAGAAGGGGAATGTTAGTGCCCTGCTTTGCAGACAAAGTGTCCTCTTCCCTCAGGACTAGCTGAGAAGGCCACACCAGTCCCTGCCAGTCTGATCTGAGGTTGTCATCTGAAGGAGCACCCAGCGATTTAACAAGAACACCAGTGAATGTTTCTCTGCCGCCAGGGTAAGTGCTGTCATCCTCAGTGCAATACCTCACACCCAATCAATGTCTGCTACTGTATCCAACTCATACCAAGGCCCATGCCCTACCACTCTCACTGTTGCATGCAATGACTTCCCTCATTCGAGCTCACCTATACAACCCCTCCACACTACTAGCTCTGCATGGTCACCATGCCACTTCCTCACTTACCTGGGATCTGGCAAACTGTCCTCACAGCATCATTCCATTGAAAGGTGTCAGGGCACTCCAAATGTTGCATGAAGGTGCAGAATTGCATGGTAAATGAATCAGGGAGGTGCTATGATGATGCAGTGAGGTTTGTAAGTGTCTGATGTCAATGCCTGTGGATGGGATCATGTGTGATTGACCATGGAGTATGCCCTGAGGTCTGATGCCAGGTGTCCAAGATGGAGGTCTGGAGGACACCTGGAATCACCAGGACTCACTGTGTCTTTCACATTAGGTTGTCCAATTTCAGTCAGTGAGTGGATGAATGGGATAACACGTACTAATGAGTTTAGTTTAAGTAATAATGAGCGTGATAATGAATCATAAAGCAATAGGCCTCTCAATGCCTCACTAGTCAGAATTTTGTCTCCCTGTTTAACAATTGGTTGGAAAATGGCTTTTAGCATTGAGAAAGTTCTCACTGGACACCTCACCCAATTTTCCCAATGTTCTCACCATGCACCCACATCATCGAGAGGCTGGGGAGGTTCTGCCTATAGTGTCTGTACAGCCCAAGTCTATAAGACTTCAACTTAATGTTTCATGCAGTCTGAAGGTTCTGGATTCAAACCTCAATTCGGAGGTGTTTAGCAAATAATCTACTCCTGTTCTGTCAGAGTTGACAGATGGTGATGTCACTGGCCTAGTAAGCCAGAGGCCGAAGCGAATGTTAAGACCATGAAGAGCAAAAGTAGGCCATTCAGCCCATTATGTCCACTCTGCCATTCAATGATATCACCGCTGATCTCATAATCCTCAACTCCACTTTCCTTCCTTTGGTTCTGGGTGCAAATCCCACAGATGGTGGAATTTAAGCTCAGTGAATTAACGAATCCAGAATTGAAAGCTGTCATAACTAACCATTGTAAAAGTCCATCCAGGTCACCATGTCATTTAGGGAGGGAAGCCTGCCATCAGTAGCCTGTCTGACCTACTTGTGACACAGCAATCTGATTGACCCTTAACTGCTCCTTGAAACAGTCCAACAAACTGTTCAGTTTTACCAAAATGCTACGTAATTTCAAAAGGGAAATCAATCTAGCCAAGTGATTCAATAAGACAGCTCACCATCACCTTCTTAGCAGCAACATGGAATGGGCAATAAATGCTGGCCCAGAGAGTGATGCCCTATCCCATGAACAAATGAAAAAAGGAAGCATTGATCTAGGCACCAGACTTGGTTGGCAAACACAGGCATGTCGATCCTGCAAAGTCTTCTTTCCTAACATCTAGGGACTACTGCCAAAATTGGGAAAGCAAAACAAAACAGAGGAAGTAGCTGTTGTTAGACAGAGCTAATCAATCCTACGCCCAACAGATGAGGTCTAGGTTCTGCAGGCCTGCCAGCTACAGTCGTTTATTTGCTGGCCAGATAAGCAACTCAATGGAGCAGAGCAGTCTCCAGAAATATCCCCATCCTCAAATATGGGGGAGATGAGCACATCAATGCAAAAGACAAGGCTGAAGAATTCTCATCAATCTTCACTAAGAAGAGCTGAGTGGATGAGATCTCAGTGGTCAGCATCAATATTTCAGTAAAGGATAGGTTTTACAGAATGATCATAATGATAATGCAAGAAGTCATTGAGCTCAACTTGACTGTACTGGTGTTGATGAACTTTCCCTGTGACCCTATTCCCTTCCAATTTGTTTTATATCCCTTGTTTTTTGAACTCCTTTCAAAATAAGGAGTTTTCTACACCCTATTAACCTTTTGTGGAGAAGCATCCCATTACCTAGAAGCCCTCAGTTCAAGGCTTTCCTTTCCCCTTCCTCATTAGTTCCTTTAGTGCGAATCCTGAAAATCTACCCCTTTTTTTCCATTTGAGTATCAGTGGAAACTGTCATTCACTGTTCACTCACAGTAAAGTCTCCAGGTTTTGCTTACCCTGTTACTAAGTGCTCCTCTTTCGGCACCACACATATTCACCACCTTACTATGGCTCCAAGCTTCACAGGAAATATTGTCCCTGCATCTACTTCATTACCCAGTCTTCTTCTCTCCTCTGTGATCCTCTCTACCTAAATTCCCTCTCTTCCCCTCAACTACCCAGTATTGCGTTCTCCTCCATGATGCTTGCTAGCTAGTCTTCTCTGTCTCAGACTCTTAGTCTCCCTCTCTCTGCCCATCTTTTCCAGTTTGGCTCTTGTCTTGAACTCTTCCAGCCCTCATTCCCTAGTCTTCCCTCCTCTGAATAAGCCAAACTTTATCTCAAGAAGTTTGGAATATAAAAGCAGCAACATGCTTCTGAGACTTTGTAAAGGTCTAGTTAGGCCCCATTTAGAATACAGTGTCCAAATTTGGACACCACACCTCAGGAAGGACATAGTGGCGCTGGAGCGTGTCCAGAGGAGATTGTATTCGTTAGAGTTTAGAAGGTTGAGGGGAGATCTAATAGAAACTTACAAGATAATGCATGACTTATAAAGGGCGGACACTGGGAAGTTATTTCTGTTAGGCAGGAGACTAGAACCTGTGGACACAGCCATAGAAATAGAGGGGGTCAATTTAGAATGGAAATGAGGAGACATTTCTTCAGCAAGAGAATGATGGGCCTGTGGAATTCAGTGGAGGCCGGGACGTTGGGTGTCTTCAAGGCAGAGATTGATAAATTCTTGATCTCGCAAGGAATTTAGGACTTCGGGGACAGCGTGGGTAAGTGGAATTGAAATGCCCATCAGCCATGATTAAATGGTGGAGTGGACTCGATGAGCTGAATGGCCTTGCTTCCACTCCTATGTCTTACAGTCTTATGGTCTTAAAGAGACTCCTCTTTGTCATCTCCCTCTTTCTCCAACTCCCCATTCCCCTTCAGTAGACTCCATTTCCTAGTCTCCCTCTCCACAATTCCCATTCCTCCTGCATTGCTGTCTGTACCTGATCCCGGTTCCTCAGTGGGATCCCATTTTGTACTCTCCTCTGCGCTCTTCCCCCTGGCTTTGTCACAACTGCTGTTGGAAGTATTTGTTAGTAAAATCTAGAATTGAAAACGAAGCTCAGCAATGGTGACCATGAAAGCATTGTCAATTCTTACTTAAAAACAAAAGTTATCATGTTGGCTAATGTCATCTGAGGAAGGAAATCTGCTATACTCACCTTGCCTGGTTTAGATGTGACTCCAGACCCACAGCAATATACTTAACTCTGAACTGCCCTCTAGGCAATGGTCTAGCAAACCATTCGGTCCGAAGGCAAGGAGTGGGTAAAAAAATGCTTTCCTCATCAGCAACATACATATTCCAAAATAATGCAAATAAATTCTGTGGAGGCTTGCTATGCACATATTGGATTCTGTATTTGCGATATCATCATAATAACTATACTGCAATAAATGCTTCATTGTCAGTAATGAACTGAAGCTGTGGCAGATGCTATATAAGAACAAGTTATTTCTGTGTGTCAGCATATGTATATTTTATATATATATATATATATATATACATATACATTAGACATATAAAAACCTATCTTTGTCACTCTATCCTTACATTGTGTAGCATTTTGAACTGTCATGTATTTGCTGAGGTTTCTTTCCTTTATCTGACAGGTAAAGGAATTTCTGCTCAATGCTGCATTTATTCAAGGTGACTCAGCTGAAGCCGATCTCTTTTCTGAACATATTTGTTTGATTTGATTGTTCTGGAGCTGGCTTTATTTAAAGCATGGATTGGAATTTTAACTGATTCTTGATGCTGATTGCTTGAGCTCTGCTGTTGCAGTGGAAAATGTAAATGATTGCTTGTCAGTTTTGTGTTTGCGGTTATCGTCTATCAACCAGTTCCATAAGAAGAACACATTCACAGCAGCACAGAACAGTATAACACAGAGGCTGATCATTACTTTCATTCATTGTGCCAGCTCTTTCAAAGGGCAATTCAATCATTCCCATTGCCCCCTCTTCCTGCCAACATCCTTGCAATTTCTTTGCTCTTTGATGGAAATATTGGATTAGTTTGTACAAGCTTACTAGCCAATGCATTCCCAACTATCTGCTGGTCAGTGTGCAAAAATAAAACTTCCTCATTTCATCTTTGTTTCTTTTGCCAATCCTCTTTATTCTGTGCTCTTCAGCAATTGGAAGAAGTTTCTGTCTACTTACTCCATTTAAGCCCTTCGGGATTTTAAATATTTCTGTCAAACCTTCTTTTAGACCCATCTGCTTTGCTTCATCCCTATGTATATTCATATAAAGCTCTTCTTCATTCTCTACACTCTTCTTATTTGTGATGCCAAGAATCACAAATGTACCAAAATGAGCTGAAGTAGGTCATTTAGCCTCTCAAGTCTACTCTGCCACTTCATAAGGTCATGTCTGGTCTGATTGTAAACTCACCTTCCACCTCCCTTTCACCTCCTTGCTTATTAAGAATATATCCACCTCACCTTCTAAGTATTCAGTGACTGGTTCCACCACCTCTTCGTGGAGACAGTTTCAAATTCCCGTGACTCTCTGCAAGAAAGAAAAAGAAAATCAGCTTCCCTTTGTTTTAGATTTTTAAACAGTGTCAACTTATTCTAGATTTACCCAGAGGAAGAATCATTCTCTCCACATCTACCCTGGCAAGGGCCCTCAGGATAATATGTTCTTATCAATTAGACCAATTCTTAAGTTGGGGAACATAAACACTTTGAAAATAAGTGCAGGAGTAGGCCATTCAGCCCTTCAATATGATCATGGCTGACCATGCAATCTCAGTATCCCATTCCTACCCTCTCCCCATACCCCTTCAGCCGTTTAGCCACAAGGGCCACATCCAGTTCCCTCTTGAATATATTTAATGAACTGGCCCCGGCAGAGAATTCCACAGGTTTACAACTCCTGAGTGAAGAAATTCCTTCTCAGCTCAGTCCTGAATGGCTTCCCCCTTATTCTTAAACCGTGACCCCTTGTTCTGCACTTTCCCAACATCGGGAACATTCTTCCGCACCTAGTCTATCCAGTGCCATCCAGGATTTTATATGTATCTGTGAGATCCCCCTCATTCCTTTAAATTCCAGTGAGTATAAGTCCGGTCGATCCAGTCAGTCCTGCCATCCCAGGAATCTACTCCCTCAACAATAAGAATGCCCTCCCTCAGACAAGGAGACCAAAACTGCCCACAATACTCAAGGTGTGGCCACACCAAAGCCCTGCATAAGTTGGGACTGGTCTAGTATTTTATGTAGCTTTGATATAATCCTTAGTTTTTATTTAGTATACTTGCATCTGAAAACTCAGGATTCCTTTTACTTTATTAACTGCTTTATTAGCCATTCCTGCACATTCAGAGATTTCTGTACCAGCACTCTAGGTCTCTAGGTCTCTCTGTTCTTGCAGCTCCTTTGAAATTGTACCATCTTCCTTCTATGACATTTTCTCAGTCTTTGTAGCAAAACCTATCAGCTCACATTGTTGTGTTGCATGTTATTTCCAACCATTCCACCAGCTGGTTTGACATCCTCTTGAAGTTTCCTTGTAAGATTTATATTGTCTATGAGCTGATCTCCTTACAAGTACATAGTCTTGAGTATGATTGTGGAATTCAGAAACAAGGATTGATCTGTATAACCTATTCCAAGGCTTTAAGATCATTGCTCAGATATTCTACTGGGGAAGTGGACTATGTAGACATACAATATTTGACATTAACTAGGGATCAGTTGTCCAAGCTAGAAAACAAAAGCAAGAAATCACTGTTTAGATGTATTTAGAAAACTTTTGACACTTTGATTGAAATGTGTTCAGATGATCAATATAAGATAGTTTAAAAAATATATGGTTAGATAACAGAAACCTGTCTAAGGCAGTCTCCTATGCAATACACTGGCTGGGCATAGTTCCCTGCTGTTGACTGTATCCTAAAAGGGACAGTATAGCATTGGAGCAGAAGGAATGTCAGAGAGTGACTTGTCCTGTGTTACCCTCACACACCTTCATAGAGATCTGTTCAAGAAGCCTAGGAGCATGAGCACAAACAGAAATTTCTGGAAACATCTCAGCAGATCTGGCAGCATCTGTGAAGAGAAAGCAGAGTAAAAGTTTCAGATACAGTGACACTTCCTCAGAACTGATTGTTGCTCGGAAATGGTAGGCATTTATGCTGAGGGTAGGGTGAGGGAGGGAGGGCTAAACAATAAATGGAGATGGAACCCAGAGAGAGGGAGCAGTGATTGGGCAAGGGCATGGGTCAAGGTCAGCTGAGAGAATCAATAGCTGCTGATGGGGACAATGGGATAACAAGGCCCGGTGTGTGAGGGTTGAGGTAAGGACATAGGAGAAGGTGTTCAGGCCGTAAAATTTTTGAATTCAATATCGAGTCCTGAAGGCCACAGGGTTCACAAGCGGAAGGTGAGATGTTGTTTGCCCAGCTTGTGCTGAGCTTCGTTGGAGCACTTTGGAAGCCTGAGACAAAGAAGTTGGTCAGTGAATAGGGTGGAGTGTTGAAGCGGCAGGCAACTGGAAGCTCAGAACATAGGTGTTCTGCAAGCGGTCACCCAGTCTGCACTTTGTTTCCCCCAGTGTAGAGGAGTCCACTTTGGGAGCAACAATTGCAGTAGTCTAGATTGAGTTGAAGTGTAGGTAAATTGCTGCTTCACCTGGAAGGTGTCTATGGGGCCTTGGATAGTGAGGAAGGAGGAAGTAAACAGACAGGTGTTACACCTTCTGCAATTGCAGGGGATGGTGTCATGAGGCTGTGGGAGTGTTGCGGTGGGAGTGGAAGAGGAGTTGGACCTGGGTGCCCACGGTCCCTGTGGAAGACTGACAAGGGAGGGGAGGGGAATGTGTGTTTGGTGGTGGCATCCCATTGGAGATGGTGGAAATAGCGCCTAATGATCTTTTGGATGTGGATGCTGTTGGGATGGTAGGTGAGGACAAGGAGGACCCTATTGCTGTTGTGGAAGGGAAGAGACGGTGCGAGTACCAAACTGCGGGAAATGGGTCGGACACAGCCCAGGGCCCTGCCAACCATTGTGCTGGGGAATCCTTGGTTGAAGAAGTAGGTGGACATTTCGGAGGCTCTCTTGTTGAAGTTGGTGTCAGCAGAACAGATGCAACAGAGATGGAGGAACTGGGAGAATGAAATGGAATCCTTACAGGAAGTAGGGTGTGAGGATGTATAGTCAAGGTAACTGTGGGAGTCAGTGGGTTTGTAGAGGATATTGGTGGCCAGCCCATCCCAGGAAATGGAAACAGAGATGGCAAGGAAGGGAAGGAAGCAGTCAGCGTTGGACCAGGTGAAGGTCAGTGCGGGATAGAAATTAGAAGTGAAATTGATTAACTTTTCTAATTCCAGAGCAGAGAGGGAAGCAGCACTGATGATATCATTGATACACCAGAGAAAGAGTTGTGGATAGGGTTTTGGAATAGGACTGGAACAAGGAATGTTCCACATACCCCACAAAAAACAAACATAACTGGGACCCATGTAGGCAGCTATGGCCATCCCTCTGACCTGAGGAAAGTGAGAGGGCTTGAAAGAGAAATTGTTGGGGGTAAGGATGAGCTTGACCAAGTGGAGGAGGGTGGTGGTGGGTGGGGACAGTTCAGGCCATTTGTCCAGGAAGAATTGGAGAGCCATGAGACCATCCAAATGGGGGATGGACAGGTAAAGGGATAGTACGTCCATGGTAAAGAGGAGCAGCTGAAGCCTGTGAATTGGAAATTCTGAAACTGATGAAAAGTGTCAGAAGAATCACAGATGTAAGGAGGAAGGGACTAGACGGGGGATAAAAAAAAACAATTTGAGGTTGGAAGACTTGAGTTCTGAGGGGCTAGGAGAAAGTGAGGATTGCAGATGCTGGAGATCAGAGCTGAAAATGTGTTGCTGGAAAAGCACAGCAGGTCAGGCAGCATCCAAGGAGCAGGAGAATCGACGTTTCGGGCATAAGCCCTTCTTCAGGCTAAGATCACCCTCATCTTGACCTCCTTCCACCTATCACATTTCCAGCGTCCCTCCCCCAAGTCCCTCCTCCCCACCTTTTATCTTAGCCTGCTGGACACACTTTCCTCATTCCTGAAGAAGGGCTTATGCCCGAAACGTCAATTCTCCTGTTCCTTGGATGCTGCCTGACCTGCTGCGCTTTTCCAGCAACACATTTTCAGTTCTGAGGGGCTAGAGCAGGCAGAAACAATGGGTCTGCCCAAGCAATCCTGTTTATAGATTTTGGGAAGGAGGTAAAAGTGAGATGTGGAGGTTGGGATCTATGAGCGTAAAGGCTGTGTTTGGAGGTCACCAGATGAAGTGAAGTTAGTGGACACAATAGCCTGGTGTAAGCATGAAGCCTGTTACTATTGGATTGGAAATAAATACAGAAAGTGTTCTCCCTTACAGATTTTTAAAAAGCCAGAGGACAGTACAATTTTAGTTCAAGGAAGATTTTTGAATACTCAGTTATATTTACCCAATTTGTCCCAAGACATCTGGGAACTTAAAGGCCAAATTGTTACAATGTTTTAGATCACATTTTGGGTTCTATCTATGTTCCAAACTTGGTTGTGTTGCACCATGAACTCCTTGTTTAGAACAGAGTAAACATATGAACAAATAAACCATTGGTGCCTTTTCAGGAAGAAAAGGAGGATTGTAGTTTTTGTTACATAACTATGTGTGTGTCTGTTCAAGCTGCTGCCTTTGAAGGTATTAACCTTTTAGTCAATCACATGTCTTCAAACAACAATACACGATATTAAATCTCTCTCAGCGTAAACAGATGTCTCTGTTCCCATCATATTACACTAAATCGTTTCTGATTTTTAGAACAAAAACATATTTATTAAATATCACAGATGCAGGGCTCCATCAATTTTAACCAGCCTGGATTATAGTAATCCGTGCTCAGATATGTAAATATTCATGATTAGAGTGTATTGGTAAGTTTAAATGTAGAAATTTCTTCAGATATAAGTCATAGGAGAGTAAAGCTTTCATATCCAATAACAGCTCTGTTTCTATTTTCTTTCCTTTTATTTTGTTTCATTCTGAATCCGCAGCCTTTTCTGTGAAGGGACATTGACAATAAAGGTGCATGCTGCTAACAGATAGACCCCCTATGTGAATATGAAGGAGTTAAGAAACATTTAATGTGAAAATGGCAAACTCTCAGAAAGCAATTTTAGTTGCTGTTTGATCATCCTTGTGAAAGGAGCTCCATGTTTCCTGAGCATCTTCTCCTGCGATGGTACTGAGGAAGGGGGAGGTTCAAGCCAAGCAGGAGCTAGTACCCAGTGGATTGGAGGGTCTGCAGTTCAGAAAGAGGAGAGCGGCCTTATGGTTTCATTAGCTGCAGTTCTCTATTATTGATAAGGAATTATTCCATTATCTCTGACCAATCAGGAGATCATTTCCAAATGGGCTTTCCTCCTCAGAAAGAAGGAGCTCAATATAAATTCCATTAATTTCGATAAAAATCCAATTTTATTACCTTGCAGTTTGAATATTTGAAATAAGAATCTAATCTTACTTCTGAGACCAACTTCACTGGCACAGTAAGTAGCATAGGTTTGTGCGGAAAGTTAAGAGAGTACATTGACAGATTAAGTACGTGGGCAAAACCATGGCAGATGAATTGTTGTCAGATTATCCACTTTAAAACTAAGAAAAATAGATCAAATTTATTTTATAGGGCAAGAAATTAGAGCAATGTGGAGGAGCTAAGACGGTTAGGGGTCTAAATACAGAAATCAAGAAAAACTACATATACAAAAAGTAATTAATTAAAAGGGTGAATACAGTGTTGGCTTCTAACTGAAAAAGGCTAGGGTTTGAATTAGTGCAAGGGATGTTACATTTACACAGAGCTCTGTTCAGATACCCATTGGTATACTGTGTTCAGAGCTCTCAGGGAGGTTTTATTCACCTAGGAAGTGTACTGTACAGATTCATTAGAATTAAATATGAACAAAGTGCTGGAGAAACTCAGCAGTCCTGGTAGAATCCGTAAATAGGAAAACAGAGTTAACATTTCAAGTCTTCATTTCCAAAAAGAGCCATAGGGGAATCAGAACATTAACTTTCTTTCTGTCTCTACAGATGCTGCCAGAGCTGCTGAGTTTCTCCAGCACTTCCTGTCTGCATTTCAGATTTGCAGTACTGCGCTTTTATTCAGAAAGAATGATACTGAGCTAAAACAGTTGAGTTACAAGAATGGTTTCATGGCACTAAATCTTCCTGTATTTTGGCAAAGTGTCATTTTCATTAAGTTCAACAGAGAGTTCCTCTCATCAAGGCCCTGTGAGCTTTCTCACCCGATTGTCACAAACTCGCTGTATTAGTTACCCTCCTCATCTGATGCTATCCCATAGGTGGACGTCCTTGCCACTATTGGGTTATGCCAACTTCCCTGGCACCATCTTGGAATCCCAGTTGTGTACCCGGTCCAGATTTGGCCAGGCAGGAGAACTGACTTTGTCAAGAGATGCTGTGGTGTGATCTGGCATCCGTCACAGTCTTGGTATTTTTTTGGGTTTGGATTGAGAGATCCTGCACATATTACCAGTGATTCCTTGGAAGACGTTAGTGCCATAGGGACTTAATGCAACTATCACCTTGATGGACACTGGGATATGGCCACCACTCCTTCAGGTAGCAGGCCAAGTTCAGTGACCGTGTCCTCGGATATCCTGAGCCTGTGCCCTGCTCTTCCGAAGGAAATGGCATCAAAGATAAAGGACTCTGACCCTCCTGTGCAACCAGAGAGGTCCTTTAACTGCAACTTCTTCATGTGGAGGCTGGTTGACTACAGCTGGAGGTTGCTGCTGGTCAAGAGCTTGCCTGTACATCTTATGCCCTTCCATTTCTCTGCACCTTTGATCGCAGTAACAGCAGTGATAACCTCTCCTGTGGCTGGATCCTTCTGTCACACTCGCAAAGAAGCTGTGTGGGAAGCAGAATAAACAGGACAGGACTTTAGCAATTCTGAGCAGTCAACATCACTTACAAATATATGCATCCACAGGGTGGGGCATGGAGCTTTCTGATAAAGAGAGCCATGCATTGAATCTCCTTGGAACTTTGTTGTTGGTCCTTATTCTAGTTAGAATGTCTGTGAAAATTCAACTTTCAGTGCAACTAACAAACTAAAAGCATGATTGACTTTATACTATTTTTAAAACAATGTATACATTAAATCATAGGTCTGAACTTATCCCTTTTTACTTTTAGTACAATCAAAAACCCATTTCACATGTGTATTTTATGATGTTCTCACTCGATAGTAAATTCTCCCAAACCAAAGAGATTTTCAGCTCCTGAGGGTTTCCTTCCGTTTTTTATTTTTGCCAATATATAACATTTAATCCCAGAAGGACCTTCCAGAATTATTTTTCCTTGGAGGTATTTGCCTCTAGTTCAGTCTAGGTGAATGTCCCAGCCTTGTTTCAACCCCTTGTACATTTGATATTTTCAGTTCAAGTGCGAGCTCTCACCTGTCTTCCTGAATGATGGACCACAGAATTTTTGACCTCCAGTTGCTCTTTCTGCCACTTTCTCCTAGCTGCTGCCACCTTGCCTGCATCTTTGAGATTTCAAGGATAACTTAAAAGCTGTTCCCATTCTCCAAAACCATCTCCATGGTAACATGAATAACATGGGCCATGTATCCAAGTAGAAATGCTGATGAGCTAATCTGCAAAAGCCAATTCTATTTTACCTGGAACTAACTGGACCATTTAAGGTATAACCATTTACAACCTGACATTTTCAACACTTTCCTCAGCCTTTAGAGACTCATAGTCTAGTCACTGTGAACACAGAAGCTCATTGGCATTATCTGTCATCTTTTTTCCAGCAAAATAAACTGGGCCATGCTTTATTTTTTAACAACCAATTTAGATCAATTCACATGATTCCCCTTTTAAGGGGAATGGGGCACAGACAGAAAAGAGAAATTAAGGTCCTATCAGTTCAACTGGCACCTTATTGACTGGTGGTGTGAACCTAAGGGGTCAAATAGCCTACTCCTGTATGTTTACATTATTCTGTTCATTTTACCCTAAATTAAAGAAAAAGTCCCAAAACAAAACCATCTTGTAAACCTCATATTTGGAATAAGTTATATTTGCAATGTTCCAATGCAAAAGGGAAATTCCTGAACTAAGAAAACTTTGGAAGACGATGGTTAAAGTATCTGCAGTTTCCCTACCAACCCTTTTTCAAACCACAGTTTGGAAACCACCAGGTCCTGAGATATTTCAGTCTTTATTGCCATTATTTTTATACTACTGTTTCTTGTTTACATTAACCTTTGTGAATTCCAGTTCTTGATTCATTATTTGTTTTCCTGGAACTTTTGGAATATAATCCTTTTCCAATACTGTGAAGACTGACACAAAGAATGTCTGCTATTACCTTATGTTCATTTTTAATGTATCCCACATCTTTCTAAAACGGCTCACATTACCGTTGACTACATATTTTCTTCTGATATTATTGTAACTACTTTCTGTTTTGTTTCTGAAATCTCTCATATGCCTTTTTACAGTTCTTATGATCTGTTTTGGCTCTCTTCATAAATAGACTTTCCAATAAAAAGATTATCCAGTCTTTGGTTGTGTGTTGTGACCCCATGGAACCCCTTAAACTCTTTGGGAATTATCTGAGGAGTTTGAGCCTCCAGTGGGAAATTTCCCCTCCTCCTTGGTTCTCTAGCTCAGGGTTAGAGACTTTGGACAGTCCACAGTACTGACCTGAATAGCTACCTAGGAATTGCTAAACAGATTAAAGCCTACTCTAAGTTATGATTAACTACAGAACTAATTTGTCTAATCACCTGAACCCTTCCCCAGCCCACCCATTATTCCTGACCTGACAGAATCCAACATAACTACTCCCACTCTCTCCAACAACCTGACTATTCCTGACCTGATGTCTTCCTGGACCCAACCCTTTGAACTGCTCTGATCAAGCTAACCTCAACCGCCCGACTACAATCCAGGCCAGGTTTCACTATCCCCACCATCCAAATAACACATGACATATCCTGTCTAATCCCTAACCCGACTACACCTCTTGATGCTCACCCACTCACTCACTCACCCACTCACTCACTCACTCACCCACTCACTCACCCGTTCACTTATTATCCCAATCTCTCATTCACGCACTCACTAACTCATTCATTCACACAATCACTCATTTGCTCACTCACTACTCACTCACTCACTAATTCACCCACTCTACTTACTCTACCACTCACTCACTCAACCATTCACCTACTCATGCACTCATTCACCAACTTACTCATTCATCCATCCATTTAATCAATCACTTATTCACGCATTCTCCCACTCAACCATCCACTCACTCACTCATTTGCATTCACCCACTTACGTATTCACCCCACAATTCCACTTATACTTACTCATTCATACTCCTACTCAATCACTCACTCGCACTCACTCATTCACTATTCCCATCCACTCAACCACTCACTCACCCAAACACTAGGACTACAGTATATGGTTTTCTACTTCACTCACCCTTCCCCTTCTTCAATTATCCACAGTGTCAGTGAGCCCACTGACCACTTCCCTTGACCTTCCTGCTCATCCCTTGGAGCCCATGGCCCTCTGGTTCCCCATACCCACCCCCTGTCCAATTCACTTGTTCCTTCACCCTCACTGACACACCTTATCATTCCATTCAGTTCCTTACTCTTAACAAGTAACTCCCATCCTTCCTCGTCATGTGCCAAAATCACTGTTATTCTCCCCTTTCCATTCCAGTTACCTGCCTCTGTTTGTCCCCCAGGAACCTTCTCCCACCCCAACTAAACAAGCCCTTTCACTTACATTCCCCACCTTCCGACTTCTGCCCTTATTCTGTTCACCCCTACATATTTCACCCCTCCTGGATGGTGTTGTTGCTGTGAGTCAGTCTCATTGCCCCAGACAGACTGCATTCCTTAAACAGTTACCTCAGCATGCTGCAAGAGCCTGGTGACACATGTCTGAATCAGCTTGCTAATGAGGAAGTGCCTGATCAGACTGCATTCCTTAGAGAATAACTTGACCATTTTACAAAGGCCTGTTCTGTTCATGTGGAAGTCTCAGTTAAAAGCATGAAGCAGTCTGTTCTCCCTGGAGCATCTGGGAAGAAGGCTACCCCACCAGATACAGTCGGGTTTCTGCTTATTATTAGCAAGATTGTGCCTGTGAACATAATGTTAGTGGCTGATATTCATGTTAGGTGGAAGTGAGGGCTGCAGATGCTGGAGTACCGAGTCGAGAGTGTGTTGCTGGAAAAACACAGCAGGTCAGGCAGCATCCGAGGAGCAGGAGAATCGACGTTTTGGGAGGGAGCCCTTCATCAGGAATGAAGTTGGGAACCCTGGGGGGGGGGGGGGGGTGGAGAGATAAATGGGAGGGGGGTGGGACTGGGGAGAAGGTAGCTGAGAGTGCAGTAGGTGGATGGAGGTGGGGGTAAAGCTGATAGGTCGGAGAGGAGGGTGGAGAGGATAGTTGGGAAGGAAGATTGACAGGTGGGACAGGTCATGAGGATGGTGCTGACCTGGACAGTTGGAACTGGGGTAAGGTAGGGAGGGGAAGTGAGGAAACTGGTGAGGTTCATATTGATGCCCTTGGGTTGAAGGGTCCTGAGGCGGGAGATAAAGCGTTCTTCCTCCAGGCATCAGATGGTAAAGGAGTGGTGATGGAGGAGGTCCTTCAACCCCAGGGCATCAATGTAGACTTCACTAGTTTCCTCATTTCCCCTCCCCCCCACCTTACCCAATTCCAATCTTCCAGCTCAGCACCATCCATATGACCTGTCCCACCTGTCAATCTTCCTTCCCACCTGTCCACTCCACCTTCCTCTCTGGCCTATCACCTTTACCCCCACCTCCATCCACCTATTGCACTCTCAGCTACCTGCTCCCCACCCCATCCCCTAACCATTTACCTCTCCACCCCTGAAGTTCCCAGCCTCATTCCTGTTGAAGGGCTCCGGCCCAAAACGTTGATTCTCCTGCTCCTTGGATGCTGCCTGACCTGCTATGCTTTTCCAGCAACACACTCTCGACTCTGATATTCATGTTATCCTAATGAATGCAGAAGAGCTTCTGGACATCATTGGTAAATACTATCTTCCTCCTGACCAGACCCCACAACATTAGTTTGCCATTGGGAATCTGAATTCTAGCCTCCTGTGCAAGTTCCCCTTCATATACTTGTACCAACTTCTGGAAGTTCCACCCAATGGCTCAGTAATGGTCATTATTTCATAGCCTCAAAGCCATATTGGTCTGTAATTTACATACTTTCTTTCTGATTGTCTGTGCATTAGTGAAAAAGACTCATTCTGAACTGCGACCCCAATAGGTCCTTCAGCCTTAATGCTGTCCTTCTCCCTTCTTTCCAATTTACAATTGTTGTTCTTGTGGTTACTATTTGAGGTATTTCAGTACTCCCTTCACCTGCATTATCCATATCTCTCCAATTATTGAATCCCTAGAACAAGGACACTTCCACTTTGCACAGTTCTTTGTAATGTGGTGCAGGGTCACCCCTATTGGGTTCCCTTCTTATTGTCAAAGCCATCAAGTGCATTTTTTTTGTAACTCATTTGTGGGATGTGGGCTTTGCTGGCTGGATTAGCATTTATTGACCATTCCTACATGTCCTTGAGAAGGTGGTGATGAGCTGCCTTTTTGATCTGTTGCAGTCTATTTGGTGTAGGTACCCACATTGCACTGGTGTGCTGAGCTCCCCAACCGTTGATGATGGGGAAATTTGGGAGCCTCCTCTTCCAGTGATTCATTTAATTGTCCACCACCATTCATAACTGGATGTAGCAGGGCTACACCCATTGGTTGAATTGCTTAGCTCTGTCTGTCACTGTTTGGCATGCGAATAGTCCTGTTTGACAGCTTCACCAGGTTGACACCTCATTGTTTAGGTATGCCTGGTGTTGTTCCTGGCATCTCCTCCCACAGTTGTCACTCGAGCCAATGTCACGAATGTGTCAGTAGGACATTCTTCTGTTTCTCTTGGTTTATCTACCTTGCTGACAGACCGTCACACCCTCTTCTTGCCTCTGAGGTGTGATTTCACTCTGGAGAGAACTTTGAAGACATTCCTCCACTTCCCTAATGTATCAGAATGCCTCTGTCTCACATTCCTGTTCAATGAGTCAAAAGCTGAGTGCCTCAGGGCAGAGACATTTCCTGCGACTGTGGCACTCTAGGTCATTCTCACTCTCCGCAAAGTCACACAAATTATAGTCCCAGCACAAAGGACGGAATTTAATCAGAAGATTAGATGGCGCAGTGGGAAATGGGCAGTGCCTTCACTTAAGTGATGGGAACCAAACTGTATGCAATTGTGATGTCAAGAGGACGTTCATTGTGGCAGGCAAATACCATATGTGCAATGTTATGGTGGATGTGCGGGAGTTGTCCACCACCACCCATTTTTAGGTGAGGGCGGTCTATACACCTCCCTCCACTGCTAGCCAGTCTTTGTATAAGGGGCATCTGCAGGTATTCAGTCAGACCCTTGACCTGCATTATTAAACATTGTGTTTGTGATTGACAGCCTCCAATCTCCTTCAACTGCTTTCAAGATGTAACGCACACCATTCTCCCCTATACTCTTGAATTGCCACCATTCCATTTCACTACACTGTAACAGATGATATCTCGCCACCACCCCCATCGGCCTGGGAACAATCAACTATCACTGAATCTTGACTATTCAAACCTCCCTGTCAATTTCACTTCATGTGCTGAGGCAACTGGGGCATGTGAAAGGATTTCCTGCCAAAGGAAGGGTGATGGGAGGCTGGCAGAGTGGGGAAGTCTGTGCACGTTTAAAGAGTCTTTCGTAAAATGGGTAGGTAGGTCAGCTAAACGCTGCATTTCCTCACATTGTGCACTCTGTTCCTGAGAAACTGTAATGCAGCAATCACTCAGTACAAGGACATTTTGTGCCCTTCCTGCCTTTTCCGTGACACCGAAATAGTGGAGCTGAGACTCAGATCCAGCTGGAACACTCAGGCTGTGCAGTACAAAGCTAAGAGCCCAGTTATACTGCAGGTCCCACTATTGAGCTCGTATTCAGCTGATATAATGCACTGATGGCAGAGATTCAGTCTGACCCGGAGTAAGAGAATATTGCTCTTGATGCTGTTTGCTTGGAACACATGGACAAGCATCTACTTTGTCCCAATCTGAAAAGAACACCATTGTGAAGTTTCAAACGTTTCTCTGGAATGAAATATTTGCATTTCCAGAGTGTTTTTGGTGATCCTCAAAATGGTCCTTTCAATTGCTCTATTGTCAATTTTCACCCAATGCAAACCTACAAACTGCAACGAAATCTGGTTTTTGCGCACAATGATGACTGAGTGATAAATACTGTTCGAGATGTATATGTCAGGACAAATCCCTTGTTCATCTTTAAACTGGGTGATGTGATATTCCATCCATATAAGAAAGCAAATAGGATCACTGTTTAAGGTCTCACCCGTAAGACAACACATCCAACAGCTCAGCACTCATCCAGTAACACACTGAAATGTCGGTTTGAATTATGTGCTCAAATCCTTGGAATGGGACTACAAACGTCTGACTTTCAGTCACAGAGGGTTTTCGGTTATGGAAATCAACAGAAGCTGGCCATTGAATTTGCTCAAGTCTCAGTCAGATAGATTCTTGATCAACATGGGAACATGGGGGCAGTCAAGAAAATAGAGTTAAACACACAATTAAATCAGCCATGATCTTATCCAAAAGTGGTACAGGCTAGAGGGGCTGAATAGCATACTCCTGCTCCCAATTCTTGTGTCCTTATGCTACCACTGAGCTATAGCTGACAGCACAGTGCAAGGCAGCCTTTTGAAAGCTTGGCTCAACCCTTGCTTTTAGTTGGAGCCAACAAATCAGACAGCATCTATGGAGGGAGAGCAAGCTAACGTTTCGAGTCTAGATGACACGTCATCCTCTCCCTAGATGCTGTCTGACCCGTTGCGATCTCCAGCATTTGTTGTCTTCAGTACAGATTCCGGCATCTGCAGCAATTGGTTCCTGCTTTTAGTTAGCTCTGTGAGTTAAATAATCACCCAGATTAATCTGTAACTCAGTTTGCTGCATTCTTGAAATGGCTGTTTCAGATGCAGAGGGACTGTTTGACATAAAACTAACTGATCAGACTCAAGTGCTCTGTATAGCCTGTCCAGTGTTTCTCCCAGTGCACTGCGAATCAGCACATTTCATGATAAATAACAGAAGGCTATTAAGCAAAACGAATTAATGGGCCACGCCTGAGATTTGACAGGTGAGCAATTTTATGATCGGGTATGTGGTGACATCTCCAAAGAATGGGGAAGACCCATCCTCTTGCTGTGATACAATCCACAATAAACTGGAGGTACTACTGGGCTTTACAGCGGGTGCAAAGAAAAGCCACCTGATTTCTTCTGTTTGAATTATTTTCAAATATACATACGTGACATTTCAGAGATTCAGCCTTCAGGGAAAATCTGAGACTTCAACCAGGATAAAGGACATAGGTCAAGCTCAAGAAAAGCATGGACACAAGTCAATCTCTTGTTCTTCTCCCATTCTGCACTTCCTCATGGGCCACTCACTAATTCCCCTTCACAATTGTTAGGCCTACGTTCAAATTCTTCCATGGTTTCACCCCATCCTATCTGTTATATACTCCTCTAGTCCTGCAGGACGTAAGAATCACCTTATGTCTTTCTGACACATAAGGTAGACCATGTAGATGCTTATGTCTTTTCTCTGGTTAGGTGTTCTAGCCTGTCGCCAGAGACTATAGCCTGAGAACTGCATTTTTCACCAAGCTGACAAGGAGAGGTTCCACCTCCTACTGCCTGTCAGAGTTGCATTGGAAAGATTCACCCGTACTTATTCTATCTATTTGGTTACATTACGAACACACCTTCTATGGTCATCATGGGACTTGAACTCTGGAACTTCTGGTTCTGATGTCGGGACTGCTGCCCACTGCACTATTAGACTTTCCAAGGCATGATGTTTTTCTGCCCATTTTGGGATTGCCCAACTCAGATTTCCTGTGCAATTCTCCTTCCTTCACTCTGAGCAAACGTTGAATCACATTCCTTAGTTTCTCGTTATCCAGAGCCCATTTTTTTGTCAGAATAAGACGCATGCTGGGGCTTTTTCCATCAGTTACGACTGATAATGATTGTGTTGCTCTTTGTTCAATAAACCTAGCTCCCCTACCATTTCTACATCACCCTGCAAATATTTCCTTTTCAAATATTTCCATATTTTGCTTTTGAATGTGTACAAAGTCATTGCCATTTCAACCAGTAGCACAGCAATTTGGCAAAGATTTGCCTGGTTTACTCCTTGTGCCCATTTCAAGCAAAATAAACATGTTTATGCCATATATTTGATCGGCTTTGATTATCTTGTGTTGTCATCAATGCTGCAGTGCTCTGCACACCATACCTCTTAAATGTCCATACTGATATTTATTTTTAGACTGAAACATAATTCTGTCTCCTTTTTAAAAACTGGCAGCAGGGTTAACAGTCAGAAATGGCTAACTGTTTTGTGTTTGTGTTACAAAGCTTCATCCGTAAGATACACAGGCTATTAACAGAAGACAGGAAATCCTTCAAGTTTAACCTTGGTTTTATAAACAGCAGGCCTTGACCAGAGGCTCTCTGGTTCATTGATTCTGCATGAATACTCCCATGGAGGCATTTCTTGTTTTATATGTGCGTATTTCTCATCCTTGTATTTCAAACCCTCCAAAGTCTTGCCCTTTCCATCACATCTGCAGCCTTACAATCCCCTGGGAACATCCTAATTCTGGCTGTGCCCCTTCCAACTCTGGAATTCCAATCCCTAAATTATTCCACCTCTCTTCCAAGACACTCCTTAGCACCTTCCTCTTTGAGCTAAGTTTGTGACCTGTCTTAATATCATTTTACGTGGCCAATTTGTGTCTGACACAGACCTTACAAAATACCTTGGTAGTTTTTTTTTATGTGAAAAGCACTTTAGTAATGCAAGTTATTATTGTAAAACGCTCACTTTTTTTCCAGTGGGGTGCAAATTGACGATATTTATGCAAGCAGTCACACTGTATGATATTAGACCTCATAATAACTTGCCTATCGCAAGTCTATTAATGGAAGCATCATGACTTGGGTGAATGAATGTTAACCAGAGTGTTTCTGATCCACTATCTCAGAGCTACGTTATGGATCCTGCACTGGAGAATGTAATGGAGTTCATTAACATTCTGCAAACCTGAAAGTAAATGCAATGTATCAGTGTGTCTGTCAGTACGATTTTTTTTTAACCCACCAGCTGCATTGACATATAGTTTCAGGTTACCTGGCCAGTTATCTTGACTTGCATGAGTCCATTTCAAGTGCAGGGTTAAAAAGACATTCCATGTGTGTAGCTTTGGTCTCCATTTTTAAAGCAGGATCAATTTGCAATGGAGGTGGTTCAATGAAGATTCACAAGTTTATGCTCTGGGGCGAGAGGATAATCTTGTGCTGAATAAATTGGGTGTATAGTCTCTTAAGTTTTCACAAATGAGAACTGTTCGCGTCAACATATAAAAGATTGACAGGGTAGATGCTGAGAGATTGGTTCCTCTGGCTTGGGAATCCATTTTATAGAGCCACAGATAATGGACTATCATTTGGGACTGAGATGAGGAGAAATTTCTTCATGCAGACGTTTGTACACCTTTGGAAATTTCTACCACAGAAAGTTGTGGTACTCTATCACTGAAAATATTTAGGACTGAGGTAGACAGAACTTTGCTGTCTTGGGGAGTCAAGGAAAATGAGGAATAAGGAGTGACTCTGACAGACACTGGTAAAGTGTAGCCACAATGTCCATTTGGCAGCAGGACTTGCTCCAAATTATTACTGTGCAGGGTTCCCCAGTTTGTTATGGATCCAGATGAGATACTCCAAATTGTTAAGCAACTGGGTGAGGAGGGATGTACTGGCATCCTGTGGTTATTCACTGCCTCCTTGGTTGATTGCAACAAGGTTAATTTAATAAACATCCCTTTCTCACGGACCCCTGTACACTTACATTTTAAAGGGAGTCAATTTAACCAGGCTTTCTTGAATTAACAAAAAGTGTGAGCTTATTAATTACTGACTGAGAGAAGAAATAATGACACAACACACATGCACTCAGACTAGAGATATCACACAACTCCAAAAAGACAAAGTAAAACACAGAAAACTCTTTGATCCTTTTGTGAAGAGCAGATAAGATGATGTAACAGCCATTATTTGATGCCACGGATCGGACTGACATTAGGAGTTGAGCAGTTGATCTTGAGTTTCTTGGTGTTGCAGATTGATGGAAATTTTGTTGTTCCAATTCCTTTCATGCGTAACTGAATTCCAGCATTCAGAGTGAAAGAGAGACTTTCCCTTTGTTTTATCTGCACTGCAAGGATGTTTAAAATGACTGCTCTGGAACCAGTCCATACACAGTAGGACATCTGGCCAATAACACACAAAGTTTTGGTAATGTTCCAGCATAATGTTTAATTCCTTTTTGCATATTCCTGGAGATTATGACAGACATGTACAAGAGATAGCTTTCTGCTGAGAGGGAAAAATTGTCATCTCCCTTGATACTTCTTCTTGTTCAGTCTCTCCCTGTTTGAAATTTCTGTGAGACTTTACAAGGGCAACGTTCCATGGGCTTCACACAGAACAGTCACTGAATTCATTTATACAGTTTTCTTTTTTCTGTATTACTCCTTTTTTTTTAAGAAGAAATGCACATTTTAGATAATAAGGTTTAGAAAAAAGTCTTTAGTAATCTGGGGTTCTAATCCATGATTGTAACACAATGGATTACAATTTTCCGCAGCTGCCTGACATGGCAGTATGAGACCATGGAGTTCTAACCAAGTGAGAAACCTACTTTCTCTCTCTCTCTCTCTCTCTCTCTCTCTATACACCCTGTGCACTAGAAGTGGTTTCCTATGAGTTGCAGCTCTCTGCTGATGTGCCATCCTGTGGAACTGCAGGTCTGTGTGCATGAAGCTTTTGATGTTACTGCTGTTCTTGCTCCTGCTGGTCAATGTCTGAGATGCCTAGTAACATGGCTTAAGTGAAAGTAATGCCATTAGAGAGATCCAAGCTCAGGAGTGCTGAGCAGAGGTACACACCTCCCATGCAGTTCCAGTCACCTCTTCACGCAGGGACCATAAACAAAGCCAGTCACGCACAGAGACAAAAAAGCAGGCTTTGATACGGGTTAGCATATCCCCAGCGTGTCTTCAGCCTCCTCAGTTGGCATTGTGTTCTTGTCCTGGTTTCACTGTAGTGTTCCACGAAACCCACAGATCCACAGTTAAATTGACAATAAAGTCTAAATCTAAATTGCAGAACTTATTTTAGAAATTGCTGTATTCAAGCGATTAACATTTTGAAAGTGACAACCTGCCTATCTCGTGGGAGTTACTTGCACGCAGTCTAAGACACTGCAGTTAAATGTAGAAATCAGAGGGTTGAAGCTGACTTCCCAATGCAATCAGTTTCTCTGCTATCAATCCCCCCACCCCACTCACTGCCTAAGCTACTTGGTCCTGCACATTACAATTCAGACCTCAGTGTCTAACTAATAGACCAAGGAGGTGAATTTTTCCACCGCCCAGATTTGTGATTATTCAGAGTGCAAAAGTTTTGTTAAATTGCAAAGCTGTGATGAATTACCATTTAAATGTTTCAGTTTCAAATTGGATTTAAAACTTAATCATCTATGGCATAAATAGAATATGGTGCTGTTGCCAGATCATTAAGAGGAGTTAATAACCTTTTTGCAAAAGACCATTATCACTCATGACGACAGAAAATGGACTGTTCATGAATTTGTATTGCAATAGGCAGTTTTCATACCTTCAATTTCTATGCTGTCGACTGGAAAAAAATGGCATTAAAAAGATGTGGAAGTTTTTTAAAGGACTCATTTCAGGGGATGTTGGTGTTGCTGGCAATTATTAGCCATTCCTTAATGCCCTTGAGGAAGTGGCAGATGAGTTGTTACAATCTGTATGGTGAAGTGCTGTTCCGCTGTGAACCTGGCATTGATATTTCCAAGGTGTGGTGCGTGACTTCTAAGGGAATCAGTAGGTGATAGAGTTTTGAAGCCCCCACTGCCTTTGTCCTTCTGGGTGGCAGGGAGTGTGGATTTGGAACGTCCTGTGGAGGACCACTTAATGAGCTAATGCACACTGTCCTGCGGCTGGCTAAACCAAAGCAGAGTCCAATATTCTAAATAGGAGCAAGTCGAGTATTCCATCGCACTCCTGATTACTCTATGAGAACTGGAATAAATGCATAACTTTCAAAGAGTTGTAAGGACAGTAAACCCATTTGCATGAAATGATTGCAATGTTTTTGAAGGTTCCCTCCTCCCTCACTGATGATTACCTCTGTCAAACACTGACTGTAAGTGAGGTGTTAGTAGCCATCCTGCTGCCTGGCTTACGCAGCTGTTTTGCTGAGGTTGAGCTATAACTGGGGCACAAGAGCATCCAAGAAGTAATGGTCTTTCTAATTTACAAGTCCCATGGGTCAAACCTACACATGTAGGAGGATGGCTAAAATAAACTCAGTCCCTGCTTCAGTGTACTTCTGTAAGCTATCAGCCACTTGTAACCTAGCTTTTGTGGAGAAACTGGCTTTATCTACTGTCAGCCTTTGTTCAGTTATTACTGGCAATCCATTGAGTGATAAAAGTTCTGACTTGTTCTGATGGGGTGGGGGGGGGGGGGGGGGGAGATGTTGCGGACGGTGTTCTTCAGTGTGGTAAGAATCATTACCCAGATGCACATGGTGAATATTCGAATCCCTAGTGTTTGGAAAGAGGCCATTTGGCCCATTGAGTCTGCACTGACTCTCCAAAAAGCATCCCACCCACTCAGCCCCCTACCCTATTCCCGCAACCCCGCATTTCCTACGGCTAATCCATCTAGCCTGCGCAAAGTGGACACTATAGGCAATTTAGCATGACCAATCCACCGAACCTACACATCTTTGGTTTGTGGGAGGAAAGCAGAGCACCTGGAGGAAACCCAAACAGAGAATGTACAAAGTCCACATAGTCAACAATATGTTTCTGTGCTGTACAGCTCTATGACTCTATGGTTCCACACAGACAGTCCCCCAAGGCTGGAATTGAATCCATGTCCCAGGTGTTGTGTGGCAGCAGTGCTAACCACTGAACCACCCGTGCCATGAAGGGGAAGGTGATAACAGAAATGGATTTTGGCCCTTTCTGATTGTTTATGAGGAGCTGAGGATTTGGACTTCTCTTTGACAAATGACAAGTGAAGCAAGATCAATTGTTAATTTTAAAGCTGAGTTGATATGCTTTTGTTATTCAAAGGTATGAAAGAATGCGGGACAAAGATCGAGTTAGGCTACAGATCAGCAGTGATCTCATTGAATGGTGGAACAGGCTTAAGAGGCAGCATGGCCTATTCTTGTTCCCACAGCTGTTAGTCAAACAACAACTCAGTTTCAAAACCCTCATTCTTGCCATCAAATCACTCATGATTAATCCTCACCTCTCAGAGCCTTACAGGTGATAAGTTTTGAGCATTCCTGATTTTGATCACTCCCCTCGTGACCAGCCTTTATCTGCTAAGGCCCTCGAATATAGAATTCCTGAGCTGTATCACTCTGACTCTCTGCCTCTATTTCTGCAACAATGCAGCACTCCTTCAGTACTGCACCAGAGCGCACACCCATATCAAGTGCTCACGTCTCAAGAGCGTGAGCTGAATCTACAACTATCGGACTCAGAGGCAAGAGTGCTACCATTGAGTCAACATGACCTAAGTGCATGAAACATTATCCTGCATTAAGCAGCTGCTTGTTATCATTTGACAGTCACTTAGCATTTCGTTTGTGGGACAGCACTGTCTGATCTCTTTTAAATGCAATGTGATTGGAAAGTATCGTCTGACTGATTCTAGATTGGATGTGAAAGCTGGCCAATAATGTTCAGAATCAGGAGTTTCTGTTCTCTCAATTACTCATGTAACTGCAGTTTAATTTGATAACTAGTCATGTAGCTCCTGCCATAATAGGATTTTAGCAACTCAGACTCTAAGTTTTCTTCAGTCGATATTTAAAAATTGGTTTGATTAACTAACACAAAAAGCATGAACACACGCTGTAATAAAACAAGATCTTATTCTATGTGTCAGAGAACTCTCTAGGAATTTCCACCTAGAGCCTTCCAACTGACTGCTGATTGGGAGAACCCAACAGGAAATTCACAATCCCGATGAATCATCAACACCTTCCAGATTCGATTTAAAGAACATGAGACCCGAGGTGAAGGAAAAGGCCACGGAAAGTCTTTAGAGCTGTCTTTTCCTCACGTATTGGGTATTGTCCCTCATTTTCTATGCTGGGTGAGCAGAATAGCCAGTGGTAGAAAATTAAGAACAAGAGCTCTGAGGTGTCTCCCTCTCATATAATGCTGGTTTGTAGGGATGCTCTTTTGGATATTGCTCTGTGGTTTGGAGGTACAGCTTATTTGTTGAATTTTTGTTCCTCCATAAATTGACTTCTGCTTTTGAGCAGCTCAGCAACCTCTTTTACTCATCTCCCATGCAGCCTTCCATTACATTTGAAAGACACCCTTTTGATTGGGGCATTCCAGAACTACAGGGCATGGGTTTAGTGGGAGAGGGGAAAGATATAAAAGGAACCTAAGGGGCAACTTTGTTAAGCACAGGGTGGTGCGCGTATGGAATGAGCTGCCAGAAGAAGTGGTGGAGACTGGAACAATTGCAACATTTAAAAGGCATCTGGATGGGTATATGAGTAGGAAGGGTTTGGAGGGATATGGGCCAGGTGCTGGCAAATGGGACTAGATTAGATTGGGATATCTGGTCAGCATGGACAGGTTGGACTGAAGGATCTGTTTCCATGCTGTTCATTTCAATGACTATGACTCCATAATGTGGATGAATATATTTCAAGCCTTTTGCATAGAAGTATCCTAAAGCTAAAAAAGAGGCCATTTGGCTCATTGTGCTAGCGTTTCCTATTGGAAAGAGATATCCAATTTGCTCTGTTCCTATATTCTATCACCATTGCTTGCCAATCATCCTTTTTCAAGTAGGTAACCAATTTCCTTTTGAAACGTCCATTTGAATCTCCTCTTTCCTCTTCCAGGTAACAGTTTCTAGATCACCACAACTCTCTTACTTTTGGGAGGCAATGATGAAATATGATTCAAAGCAAAATGTCTCACTCCATTTTGGGGAAAACCTTGCATCAACGTCTCCTGTTCATCTGCACGAGGTGGATGTAACTGTGCACAGACTTTCTCCAAAAATGCAAACCAAGACTATTAGAGTCACTGTGGCAGGTCTGCAACAGGAAGATCACTTTCCCAACAGAAAAGAGACTTCCCTGGGTAAAGAGACACAGCTTTGAGTGTCTCTAAGAAGAAGTGAGTTACAAGGAAACCCCTATTTTTGTTTTCAGTGGAAATAACAAGAATCCAGGTACAGTCACAGTAAGGTACTCGCTGTCATTGTTCACCTGATGTCAGAATTTGGGAAATTCAGTAAATTTCAAATGATCAACACATCTGATCCTTTCATATACTGAGAGCTGCTGGGCCCTCGCAAGGTGCTCTGTATTTAGTTGAGATTACAAACATGTGCAATGTTGAGAGTCCAGATGACAAAAAATTGAACCTAAAAGAGTGAATGATGCAGCAATTTGAATTAAGCAACGTAAATGAGATAGCTCAGTAATAACTTAGTACGAAGCAAAATTGCCAGGTAGATAATTTGAGACATAATATTGCTTATTTCTGACAGTGAGATTGTGTCCTTTTGAAAGAAATATCCATGGTTATGACAACATTCTGAATTTGGTTTGAAAGTGATTTGGAATTTTTAAAAATAAAACATTCTTAATCTTCTATAACAGACTCCTTTATCAGGTATATAGTTTGTGGTGCAACTATTGATCCTTAGAAAAGGTCAATCCCTTACTGATTGAATTTACCTATAAAAATCAAATCCTATTGCTGTAACTCTGCCAGTTCAATCCTTTAAAATTCTAAAGTCAGCCTGCTGTTTATCCAGCTTTTCTGAAGGAGTGGGTCTCATATTGAATCCTTCTTGAGCACATTACATTAAAAATGTCTGATGCAAAGGAGATGAGGGTACGCATTGAATAGGCTGTGAAAACTGGGATACTGGGTTCCTGATTAACTTGTGCCCATTGATCGCTGTGCAAGCCGCGAAACTACCTGCTCAATTGCATGATCTTCAGATGCTGGCCATGTTTGCAGGAAGCCGCTTAAAGTTAGTCTGTCCCTCTAAAAAAGGAACTGCATTGAGCTGGAGCAGGTATTGGAAGGCATAGAAAAGAGAAAGGGATGGCACAGTAAGGGAGGTTACAGGCAACAAGATTTTTAGCATTCAAATCCTTGACGAACGAGATGGAAGCAAGAAGAGATGGTCTCTAACTGAACAAGATAAAGCCTCATCTCAAATTATCTGCTTGTCCATTTTCTCAATATTGAGTTATTACTTCCCCATTTCATTCACTTTGCTTAATTCAAACTGCAGCTTCATTCATTTATTAAGTTCAATTTATTTTTAACTGGACTGTAAATCACTCTTAATATCACCCACGTTGTTCTTTATCTGCAGGAGGCAGAGGGGACACAGGAAGGGGTGTTGAGAGAAGTGGGGAAGTAGACCTCCTGGTACACATTTCAAAGGTTAATCAGATAACTACATGATGTCACTGATTGGGATCGAGCCGCGATGACCTGAGTGCAGGGCCACAGGAAATTCAACGACCTCTGTAAATGCAGCTTCAAATTCTAGATTCCATCAACAGGTTGCTCTGTAACACTGTTCAATTTACCCCACACTGATCACTCGCCTACAACAATCTCAATCAGCCAGGCCTCATACTTACCATTCAAATGATTCACCTCACCCCTTACTGATGCAAGTCTCCCAACCCCATTGTGTGCATTCTGTCAGCTATTCAACCATGTCAACCAATCAAATTACATCTCCTTACCCCCAGGGCACACCTCCCTCTTTTTTGCAATGCAAGACTGTTAAGGAGTGTCCAGAGGCAGTAGGAGCTGACCAGGAAGAACAGTCATGCCTGCATCTGCTGGTCCATGGAGGAGATGGTAGTGATTGTTAATGTAGTGCTGATTGCTAATGCAATGCCCATTGCTGATGCCATTGCAAGTGACAGGCCTGAAACCATTGTAGTGACAATAGCTTCGTAGCTGATTCTTCATTTTGCATCCCAAGGGAACAGAAATCGTCAATGTGGCCTCTGAAATCCCCCAAGAAAATTCAATCATAGAATCCCTACAGGTCACTTGGCCCATCGAGTTCACAACAATCTGCAGACAGTATCCCACCCAGACCCACCCTATCTCTGCATTTCGCATGGAATCTCATAAAATGCCCACAATGTGGAAACAGGCCATTCGGCCCAACAAGTCCACACTAACCCTCCAAAGAGTATCCCACCCAGACCCATTCCCCTACCCTATTACTGTACATTTTCCATGACCAATGCACCTAGCCTACACATTTCTGCACACTATGGGCAATTTATTTCATAGAATTTCATAGAATCTGTAGAGTGCGGAAACAGGCCATTTGGGGGATAAGCCCTTCTTTAGGACCGAAACGTCGATTCTCCTGCTCCTCGGATGCTGCCTGGCCTGCTGTGGTTCTCCAGCACCACATTTTTCAACTCTGGTACTCCACCATCTGCAGTCTTGACTTTCTCCTAAACAGGCCAGTTGGCCCAACAAGTCCACACTGACCCTCCCAAGACCCAGACCCATTCCTCTACCCTATCGCCTTATGGTTACCCCTGACTAATGCACCTAACCTACATATCCCTGAACACCACGGGCAATTTAGCAAGGCCAATTCACCTGGACTGCACACCTTTGGACTGTGAGAGGAAACCACAGCACCTGGAGGGAACCCATGCAGTCACGGGGAGAATGTGCAAACTCCACACAGACAGTCACCTGAAGGTGGAATTAAACCCGTGACTGATCAGTATGTGGTAAATGGAGCAGCATTAGAGACCAACCAGTTGATGGAATGTAACATTTGAAGTTGATGGAATGTAACATTTGAAGTTGCATTTACAGAGGTCATTGAACACCCTGGCACTGTGAGGCAGCAGTGCTAACCACTGAGCCACCGTGCCACCCAATGACACTTCCTGGAGAAGTAGTCAGAGAACAATGATCCCTGTAAGCAGAATTGACAGAATTAAGGAGGAGCAGCTCCTCAAATCGCAGGCTGTTTTGTCCCATGCTGGCTATTGAAGGGTTCACCAGTAAGGTTAGCATGGCAATGGCGGGAGAAAAACAGCCTGTGATTGGAGGAGCAAGGAGCCATTGGATAAATGAATAAAACAAACGGGTCACTGAGGGAGCCTTTTCCCAGGACCGGGGAACTTTCAATGCAGCTGTGGCCTGGGCAGGAGGTGGGGAATAGTTTCAAAATTCATTTGAAGACCCTTTCGCCAGGGTGGGCCTTTTGCTGAGTCAGCCATCAGCCAGGCCAGGGGAGAGAATTAAGCCAGGGCTTGGAGAGTCAGAAGAGGAAAGGAGACTGCAAGTGGGGTGGGGGAGAAGAAGGAAACTTCAAGGAGGTGAGTGCGGGGGACTGGACACTGCAAATGTTTAAGGGGAAAAGGAGTCTATGAAAGGGAAAGAGGCAGCAAGAGAGGTGAGGGTAGAAGATGGTTTCAAGGCATGTTGGCAGAGGGAGAAGCTGGCTTCAAAAGGGTGGGACTTCAGAAGAATACTCCAAGGGGATGAGGCGGAGGGAGAAGGAAACTCTAAGGGAAGATGGAGGTTTTAATAAGGATAGATGGACACTGCAAGTTTAGCAAGAGGAAGTCTGCAACAGAGGCAAATGGAGGCTATAAAGGTGATGAGGAGGAGACTGCAAGGGGCAAAACAGAGAGGCTGCAAAGGAGAAGGAACGGTGTTAAACCTGTCGGCAATGAGTACTGAGCTATCTGGGAGCCAGGAAGCCTTGAAATCTCTCAGGTAATGAATACCTTGCTAACGATTGTGAAATTTCTAGTTTAAGATTATATAAATTCAGGAGCTAATCGATGGGTAAAGAAGGATAGTGAATGCAATTGTAATAAAAACTGTCAAATTCAAATCTGAGATTGAGTTCTGAGATGCCATTAATAACAGTAGTAACTACCTGGTTCAGATGTTCCATCTTTGTGTAATTGCAATGGAAATGCAATTTTTTGTGGCTTCACCAACAGATGTGTTTAAGCTGAATGTCTTTTGTGTGTACAAGTGTGGATCAGTGATTTCGAAACAGAAAATTGTTGCTAACTTGTCTTGTTATAGAGTCATAGAGGTGTACAGCACGGAAACAGACCCTTTGATCCAACCCATCCATGCTGACAGATATCTCAACCCAATCTAGTCCCACCTGCCAGAACCCGGCTCATATCCCTCCAAACCCTTCCTATTCATATAACCATCCAAATGCCTCTTAAATGTTGCAATTGTACTCGCCTCCACCACTTCCTCTGGCAGATCATTCCATACACGTACCACCCTCTGCATGAAAAAGTTGCCCCTTAGGTCTCTTTTATATCTTTCCCCCCTCACCCTAAACCTATGCCCTCTAGTTCTGGACTCCCCCACCCCAGGGAAAAGACTTTGTCTATTTATCCTATCCATGCCCCTCATAATTTTGTAAACCTCTATAAGGTCACCCCTCAGCCTTCGACGCTCCAGGGAAAACAACCCCAGCCTGTTCAGCCTCTCCCCATAGCTCAAATCCTCCAAAGCTGGCAAAGTCCTTGTAAATCTTTTCTGAACCATTTCAAGTTTCACAACATCTTTCCGATAGGAAGGAGACCAGAATTGCACGCAATATTCCAACAGTGGCCTAACCAATGTCCTGCACAGTCGCAACATGACCTCCCAACTCCTGTACTCAATACTCTGACCAATAAAAAAAAGCATACTAAACGCCTTCTTCACTATCCTATCTTCCTGTGACTCTACTTTCAAGGAGCTATGAACCCGCACTCCAAGGTCTCTTTGTTCAGCAACACTCCCTAGGACCTTAGCATTAAGTGTATAAGTCCTGCTAAGATTTGCTTTCCCAAAATGCAGCACCTCGCATTTTTCTGAATTAAACTCCATCTGCCACTTCTCAGCCCATTGGCCCATTTGTTCAAGATCCTGTTGTCATCTGAGGTAACCTTTTTCGCTGTCCACTACACCTCCAATTTTGGTGTCATCTGCAAACTTACTAACTGTTCCTCTTAAGCTCACATCCAAATCATTTATGTAAATGACAAAAAGTAGAGGGCCCAGCACCGATCCTTGTGGCACTCCACTGGTCACAGGCCTCCAGTCTGAAAAACAATCCTCCACCACTACCCTCTGTCTTCTACCTTTGAGCCAGTTCTGTATCCAAATGGCTAGTTCTCCCTGTATTCCATAAGATCTAACCTTGCTAACCAGTATGGGCAACCTTGTCGAACACCTTACTGAAGTCCATATAGAATACATCTACCACTCTGCCCACATCAATCTTCTTTGTTACTTCATTAAAAAACTCAATCAAGTTTGTGAGACATGATTAACCATGTTGTCTTGTTCCAATTTAAATACTGTAGTGTCTCAGAAATTTAGGCTTTCCTTGTCCACTGTGATTTTAAATTTAGATTATTGGAACACTGCTCATCCAATCCTGCATCAGTTTGGGCTTAAATACCTCACCTGTCAGCACAAATACATTAGGATATTGTTACCATGAGATCGTGTCAGCAAATATATCAGTTAGTGAGAATGTAAAAAGAGTCCCTGAAAACCAAGAAATGATCCACAAAATACAAAAAAAACTGAGCAAAACTGTGAAGAGAACAAATATCTTTTGATCCATATGTCCCATTTTCCTATCCTGCCAAATTCTGGTCTGATTTACAAACTGCAAATGGTGTGTGAGCATGCACCATTTACTTTAACCCTGCCCTGTATCCGAACCTTACTCCTCAGCGTTTTCCCCTTCAGGTACCCGAGGGCTGCACCTTAATAAGTTGGGCTTGGTATGTTGAGTCTGTAATTGCCTTTGCTTTTGGATGTCACTGTGATAGTTAGCAGCAGATTAGTACTAATGCCTGGACAGCTGGTGAATGGGAAAGTGTGATTGGAGTTCCTGGTCTCACGCTCGGAGTTCTTCATGGGCAGCCTGGCCAGAACAGGTTGTCTAAGTTGTCTTTTGTCTTATTCTCTTCTCCTCCTCCTCTTGTCTCTTATGCTGCTGCTCTACACTGTATAGCTGGTGACAAAGGGAAGGTATTTAGAATGCAACAGTCCCACCATGAATCCTGGTATTAGCTATGCCATCTACTGCAGGACTCCACAGTGATCCAGACGGTGGAAACACTGTTTTAGGAGCAGATCATCTGTTTTACCACATTTTGTGTGGCAGCAATGGCTTCCATTGTCCACATGCAATTGGGAGCCACGTTGCCAACATGTAGTTCTCATCAACCAGTGGCCAATTTTAGGTTTGCCATGGTAGCTCAGATGCAGATAATGCGGTGCATGACAACAGGATAGTGGCATCATAGCTGCCATCAGCATTCTGGGCATTGGTCACCACGGTTTACTGCCTATGGTCAGCTGGACGTCGATAGACCAGAAATAGAATAGGAATAACATGCAGCTCTCTCAAAGTACAAAGGACTCTGCAACTAGAGAAAAGCCGCGGCCTCATTCTCTCTGGCAAGAGGGAATAAAATGTATGTAAAGAGTCTCAGTAACTTTCCTTACACAATAGTGCATGGCAAATATATCCAGTTCCAGTCGGGAACCAGCCAGACTTATAAATGTTCATCACCACAGCATTGTCATTATTCTTGCGAATGGGCTCCTCAGCCTAAGGTTGTAAACTGTGACTGCAGCAGCTGACAGATTTCACTGAGGATTACCTTTTTGAAACACTGACCTCTCATGCACTGTTTGTAGTTCAGGTTATAGGAAAAGGATTGGCAAGCCTGGATGGAAAGGATCTCCTGATGGGAGGCTATTTTCCCCTCCTCCTTCTCGTCCCTCTCTCTGTTCTAGCAGCCTGTCCTGTTCTGTGTATACTCTGATCATTCTTTCAGTTGTGGTGTATTACAAGGGAAATATCTACTATTGCCCCATGTCTATGTGCAGAAGCCTTGAAGTCATCTAACAGTTCTTCAGTACCTGCTTCATCATTTTCTTTAGGCTTTTGCAACTTGAAACATCTACAAATAAGTACCAAACCCATAGTTCGGACAGATGGTTACTGCACACTCTCTAATTCCTACACCAGTGTTACATTCAATGTAAGGCGGATTTGTTACAGATGCAGTTTTGTGTGGTGAGTGGCATTTGGCTGTGCAAAGTCAAAGGACGCTAATGAGTCCAATTCCTCTTCCCGGGTCTCTGAGGCAGTAAAGGCTGCAGTTTCTTTTCTTTGAAGAAAAAGTACTCCATCTTAGTTACACCACATCCAACAAATTTGTTTCAAAGTTACTTCTCAATATCTATGAGATACTGCAGATATTTATAAAATGTGTGTGCTTTTTATCAGTAATACTTGGCTTCCTGTTGTTATATATTTTTATTATACTTCCTGTTCAATATTTTATTAGAAATTCCTCCCATCACAAAGGAATGCTAAATACTTGTGTCAGTTGACTGTTTAGTTGGCCTTTTAGGTTTCCATAATTAGGGAAAAACAAGGACTGCAGATGCTGGAAACCAGATTCTAGATTAGAGTGGTGCTGGAAAAGCACAGCAGGTCAGGCAGCATCCGAGGAGCAGGAAAATCGACGTTTCAGGCAAAAGCCCTTCATCAGTTTCCATAATTATTCCAAATGGTTATTTTCATGTGTTCTTGTTGCCTCAGTTTCTGGATTTTCTAACTCCACCAGAGCTATTCATATTTTAAAATTGAGAACTGAGGTATTTCTGAGTAGCATAATTATATTTTATGCATTTGTACTGAATTTTGTGTCTTTTAATGCCATTCAAAGATTTTATTTAAAGATGTCAACCTCTCCCAGAGGAGTTATTATTTTCTCCACACTGTGAGCTGAATTTGGAGTGTGTAGATTGAGCAGGTTCAGTGTATCTAATTTCCCACGGTGCAAGGCATTACTCAAAGTCAGCTGTCCTGAGGAACATTATTCTTTCGTCTCTGGTGGTTTCTGCTCAAAAAGTCCTTGTAAATTATTTGAAGCCAAACTGCACCATAAAATTCATAAGTCTTTCTGAGGTAAAATTCATGGGAGTGTTTATATTAAGTAGGAAAGAAAGACAGTTAAGTGGAAGAAAGAATCTCTTGTCATGTCGTTTCATCTCCACTCTCAAAAGGAATGTAACAGTTGAATTTTTAAACCAACTAATTATTTTTCCTGTGTTCCTTTTATAGTTTCAAAAGGTCACTTCCCATGACCAGAAATTCTGTGACAGGGATTCTAATTTCTAACAATGACGATAAAGAAACATCTCTTGAGAACAAGGCAGATGGGATCTTCTTTATATGAAAAAGCACTTCTCCCAGTCTTCTTCAGTGATCCAACCTGCTGCATACTCCTTTGTGTTTGCCTGTCAGTGATCCCAACCTGTTGTACTCTCCTCTCAGTCTGCCTCATAGTGATATTGATGATACTGTCCGTGAAGCTGACCATGGGTGACATGGATAGAATGGAGAGTCAGAGTCTTCTTTCCCAGGGTAGAAATGTTAATTCCTCGGGGAAGTAGGTTAAAGTTAAAAGGGGGTAAGTTTAAAGGAGATGTGAGAGGCAAGTTTTTTTTAAACCCATAGTTAGGGGGACAGAAGGAGGTTTTGTGGGAACGCGAGAGACTCACGGTTGGTGTGTTGCCTCCCAGGTGTCAGGGTTCGTGATGTCTCTGGCCGTGTTTTTGGGATCCTTGAGGGGGGAGGGGAGCAGCTGCAACCCATGGTCCATATAGGCACCAACGAAATTGGTAGGAAGAAAGATGGGGATCTAAGGCAGAAATTCAGGGAGCTAGAGTGGAAGCTTAGAGCTAGAACAAACAGAGTTGTTATCTCTGGTTTGTTGCCCGGGCCACGTGCTAGCGAAGCGAGGAAGAGGGAAGAGTGCAGAGCTGAACACGTGGCTGTAGGGATTGTGCAGGAGGGAGGGTTTTGGATTCTTGGATAATTGGAACTCTTTCTGGGGAAGGTGGGACCTCTACAAACAGGATAGTCTTCACCTGAAGCAGAGGGGTACCAATATCCTGGGGGGGGGGAGGAATTTGCTAATGTTCTTCAGGTGGGCTTACACAAATTAACCGGGGGATGGGAACCTGAATTGTAGTTTCAGTGGACAGGAGTTTGAGGGTAGTGACATCAGGGATTAGGTTTACAAGGTCGCGAGAGGGCACCAGCAATCAGGATGGTGGTTTGAAATGTGTGTACTTCAATGCCAGGAGCATCTGGAATAGGGTGGGTGAACTTGCAGCATGGGTTGGTACCTGGGATTTTGATGTTGTAGCCATTTCATAGACATGGCTAGGGGAGGGACAGGAATGGTTTTGCAGATTTGGGGATTTAGATGTTAATTAAGAACAGAGAAGATGGTAAAAGGAGGGGGTGGGGGGAGAGTGTGGTATTGTTAAGCAAGGGTAGTATTACAGCAGCTGAGATAACGTTTGAGGACTCATCCACTGAGGTAGTTTGGCTGAGGTTAGAAACAGGAAAGGAGAGATCACCCTACTGGGAGTTTTCTATAGGCCTCTGAATTGTTGAAATGTGGAGCTTATTCAAGGAATTGTTTCTATGTATTATAGAGTCATAGAGATGTACAGCATGGAAACAGATCCTTCGGTCCAACTCATCCATGCCAACCAGATATCCCAACCCAATCTAATTCCACCTGCCAGCACCCGGCCCATATCCCTCCAAATCTTTCCTATTTTTATACCCTTCTAAATGCCTTTTAAATGTTGCACTTGTACCAGCCTCCACCACATCCTCTGGCAGCTCATTCCATACACGTACCACCCTCTGCGTGAAAAAGTTGCCCCTTAGTTTCTTTTGTATCTTTCTCCTCTCACCCTAAGCCTATGCCTTCTAGTTCTGGATTCCCCCACTCCAGGGAAAAGACTTTGCCTATTTATCCTGTCCATACCCCTCATAATTTTGTAAACCTCTGTAAGGTCACCCCTCAACCTTCGACGCTCCAGGGAAAACAGCCCCAGCCTGTTCAGCCTCTCCCCATAGCTCAAATCCTCCAACCCTGGCAACATCCTTGTAAATCTTTTCTGAACCATTTCAAATTTCACAACATCTTTCCAATAGGAAGGAGATCAGAATTGCATGCAATTTCCAACAGAGGCCTAACCAATGTCCTGTACAGCCACAACATGACCTCCCAACTCCTGTATGCAATACTCTGACCAATAAAGAAAAGCATACCAAACGCCTTCTTCACTATCCTATCTACCTGCAACTCCACTTTCAAGGAGCTATGAACCCGCACTCCAAGGTCTCTTTGTTCAGCAACACTCTCTCAACTTACTATTAAGTGTATAAGTCCTGCTAAGATTTGCTTTCCCAAAATGCAGCACCTCGCATTTATCTGAATTATACTCCATCTGCCATTTCTCAGCCCATTGGCCCATCTGATCAAGATCCTGTTGTAATCTAAGGTAACCTTCTCACTACACCTCCAATTTTGGTGTCATCTGCAAACTTACTAACTGTTCCTCTTATGCTCGCATCCAAATCATTTATGTAAATGACAAAAAGTAGAGGACCCAGCACCGATCCTTGTGTCACTGCACTGGTCACAGGCCTCCAGTCTGAAAAACAATCCTCCACCACCACCCTGTGTCTTCTACTTTTGAGCCAGTTTTGTATCCAAATGGCTAGTTCTCCCTTTATTTCGTGAGATCTAACTTTGCTAACCAGTCTCCCATGGGGAACCTTGTCGAACGCCTTACTGAAGTCTATATAGATCATGTCTGCCATTCTGCCCTCATCAATCTTCTTTGTTACTTCTTCCAAAAACTCAATCAAGTTTGTGAGACATGATTTCCCACGCACAAAGCCATGTTGACTACCTCTGATCAGTCTTTGCCTTTCCAAATACATGTACATTCTGTCCCTCAGGATTCCCTCCAACAACTTGCCCACCACCGATGTCAGGCTCACTGGTCTATAGTTCCCTGGCTTGTCCTTACCACCCTTCTTAAACAGTGGCACCACATTAGCCAACCTCCAGTCTTCCGGCACCTCACTTGTGACTATCGATGATACAAATATCTCAGCAAGAGGCCCAGCAATCACTTCTCTCGCTTCCCACAGAGTTCTAGGGTACACCTGATCAGGTCCTGGGGATTTATCCACTTTTATGTGTTTCAAGACATCCAGCACTTCCTCTTCTGTTATATGGACATTTTGCAAGATGTCACCGTCTATTTCGCTATGCTCTATATCTACTGTATCCTTTCTCACAGTAAATACTGATGCAAAATACTCATTTAGTATCCCTCCATTTTCTGTGGCTCCACACAAAGGCCGCCTTGCTGATCTTTGAGGGGCCCTATTCTCTCCCTAGTTATCTTTTTCTCTTTAATGTATTTGTAAAAACCCTTTGGATTCTCCTTAATTCTATTTGCCAAAGCTTTCTCATGTCCCCTTTTCGCCCTCCTGATTTCCCTCTTAACTATACTCCAACTGCCTTTATATCTTCTCAGGATTCACTCAATCTATCCTGTCTATACCTGACATATCCCTTAATAAGTATATTCCTATCAGGCAGGGAGGTAGTTGTCAAGAAAGGCAGCCATGGTTTACTGAATAAGTTGAAGCTCTTGTCAAGAGTAAGAAGGCTTATGTGAGGATGAGGCATGAAGGCTCAGTTAGGGCACTTGAGAATTATAAGTTAGCCAGAAAAGATCTAAAGAGAAGGTTAAGAAGAGCCAGGAGGGGACATGAGAAGTTTTTGGCGGATAGGATCAAGGAAAACCCTAAGGCCTTTGATAGGTATATCAGGAATAAAAGAATGACTAGAATAAGATTAGGGCCTGTCAAGGATAGTAGTGGGAAATTGTGTGTGGAATCTGAGGACATAGGGGAAGCGCTTAATAAATATTTTTTGTCAGTATTCACATTGGAAAAGGGCAATGCTAGTGAGAGTATGGAAATACAGCCAACAAATTAGATGGGATTGAGGTTGACAAAGAGAAGGTTTTAGCAATTTTGGAAGATCTAAAAATAGATAAGACTCCAGGGCCGGATGGGATTTATCCTCGGATTCTCTGGGAAGCCAGGGAAGAGATTGCAGGGCCTTTGGCTTAGATTTTTATGTCATCATTGTCAACAGGAGTAGTGCCAGAAGACTGGAGGATAGGAAATATCCCATTGTTTAAGAAGGGGAGTCAGGACAACCCTGGTAATTATAGGCCAGTGAGCCTTACTTCAGTTGTGGGTAAGGTGTTGGAAAAGGTTATTAGAGATCGGATTTATAATCATCTGGAAAGGAATAATTTGATTAAGGATAGTCAATATAGTTTTGTGAAGGAAAGGTCATGCCTCATTGAGTTATTTGAGAAGGTGACAAAACAGGTGGATGAAGGTACAGCGGTTGATGTGGTTTATGTGGACTTCAGTAAGGCATTTGATGAGGTTCACTCAGTAGGCTATTGCACAAAATACGGAATTTCAGGATTGAGGGTGATTTAGCTGTCTGGACCAGAAATTGGCTGGCTGAAAGAAGACAGAGTGTGGTAGTTGATGGGAAATGTTCATCTTGGAGCTCAGTTACTACTGGTGTGCCGCACGGCTCTGTTTTGGGGCCACAGCTGTTTGTCATTTTTATAAATGACCTGAATGTGGGCATAGAAGGATGGGTTAGTAAGTTTGCAGATGACATTAAGGTAGGGAGAGTTGTGGATAGGGCTGAGAAGTGGCAAATGGAGTTTAATGCGGAAAAGTGTGAGGTAGTTCACTTCGGAAGAAGTAACAGGAATGCAGAGTATTGGGCTAATGGTAAGATTCTTGGCAGTGTAGGTGAACAGAGAGATATTGGTGTCCAGGTGCATAAATCCCTGAAATTTGCCACTCAGGTTGATCGGGTTGTTAAGAAGGCAAATGATGTGTTTATGTTTATTGGTAGGGGGATTGAGTTTCGGAGCCACAAGGTCATGCTTTAGTTGTGCAAGACACTGGTATGGCCGCACCTGGAATATTGCATACAGTTCTGGTCACTGCATTATAGGAAGGATATGAAAGCTTTGGAAAGGGTTCAGAGGAGATTTATTAGGATGTTGCATGGTATGGAAGGAAGGTGTTATGAGGAAAGGCTGAGGGAACTGAGGCTGTTTTCGTTGGAGAGAAGAAGGTTGAGAAGTTACTTTTATCTTATATGTCTCGATTATCAGAGGGTTAGATAGGCTGAACAGTGAGAGCCTTTTTCCTTGGATGGTGAAGGCTAACACGAGGAGATATAGCTTTAAATTGAGCGGGTGATAGATTTAGGACAAATATCAGGGGTAGTTTCTTTACTCAGAGAGTAGTAGGGACATGGAACGGCCTAGCTGAAACAGAACTAGACTCGCCAACATTAAGGGCATTCAAATTGGCATTGGACATACATATGTATAATAATGGAACGGTGTAGGTTAGATGGGCATCAGATTAGATTAGATTAGATTACATTACATTACAGCGTGGAAACAGGCCCTTCGGCCCAACAAGTCCACACTGACCCGCCGAAGCGCAACCCACCCATGTCCCTACATTTACCCCTTACCTAACACTACGGGCAATTTAGCATGGCCAATTCACCTGACCTGCACATCTTTGGACTGTGGGAGGAAACCGGAGCATCCGGAGGAAACCCACGCAGACACGGGGAGAAGAACATGCAAACTCCACGCAGTCAGTCGCCTGAGGCGGGAATTGAACCCGGGTCTCAGGCGCTGTGAGGCAGCAGTGCTAACCACTGTGCCACCGTGCCGCTCATAATTTCACAGGTCAGCACAACATCGAGGACCGAAGGACCTGTACAGCACTGTAATGTTCTATGTTCTAGAAAACGGTAAGTGCCTGGAATGCACTGCCTGAGGAGGTGGAGACAATATCAACAGATAAATGGGCAGGGAATAGAGGGATAAGGACCATGTAGAGGCTGTAGGTTTTTAGTTTAGAAGAACATCATTTGTCAGCGTAGTCATTGTGGGCTGAAAAGACTTCCTGTTCTGTGCTGTTCTAGTTTCTTTGCGTGGTCTTTAATTCTTTCCCCACCATTGCCATCAAACTGGTTAATGCTCAGCCCTATTTGGGACAGTAGTGTAACATACTATTTTCCAGTATACACTGTAAAATGAAAGATAGTGGTCAGAACTTGTGCTGTCTCCATCCCTGCTTACCTCAGTTACACAGCAAGCATTCCTTGTCAACATTTACTTGCGCGAGCCTATTTAGCACCTGCTTTCTATCTATTTTTATCCTATGTAATATCCCTTTTTAATGTAAGATGTTAATCTATTTCTCATAGTACCTTTTCGTTCATTTTATACCTCTGTTTTGGTTTTGAATTTTGCTGGGTTTGTTTGATCAGATTCTATATCTGATAGTAATCATTAACTTCCTTTTATTAGATGGAGCACTCCAACTTTGGAATCCCATTTGTACCCAACCATTCCACCTTGGAGGTCTATGTCAAACAACAGGGACAAATATGATTAGATTAGATTAGATTACTTACAGCGTGGAAACAGGCCCTTCGGCCCAACAAGTCCACACTGACCCTCCGAAGAGCAACCCACCCAGACCCATTCCCCTACATTTACCCCTTCACCTAACACTACGGGCAATTTAGCATGGCCAATTCACCTAATCTGCACATTTTTGGACTGTGGGAGGAAACCGGAGCACCCAGAGGAAACTCACATAGACACGGGGAGAATGTGCAAACTTCACGCAGAGAGTTGCTCGAGGCGGCAGAGCTAACCACTGTGCCTCCGTGCCGCCCATAATGCTCCTGATGAAGATTGAATTTGATTGAGTTGAATTAGCTGTATTGTCACATGTACTTGAAATGAGTACAGTGAAATGTTTTTAGGTTGACACAACACTATCTTAGGTATAACGGTACCTAGGTACAGACTAGAGAACGGAAGAAAAAAATAAAGTTACATTTCAGCTATTAACAGTACAAGTATAGGTCAGAAAAAGAAGAAACAAACTTTAAAAGACAAACATCACAATCTCTCTCCAAGGGCTTTCTGCAGTGGATCAGCGCAGCGATCGTCCATGTGATCTAACAGCTGGCTGTCACCACAATCTGCACTGGGCAGCTGCTCCTTAGTTTACCCTGCACTGCGGGTCTCTGCTTTCCCCACACTGGGCTGCTGGTCACTGGTGCCCCCATTCCAGGCTGCTGGTCTCTGGTGTCCCCACAGCAGGCTGCTGGTCTCTGGTGTCCTCACTCTGGTTTGTTGGTGTCCCAGCTCTGATCTGCTAGTCTCTGGTGTCCCCGCACTGGGTTGCTGGTCTCTAGTGTCCCCACACCAGGCTACTGGTCGCTGGTGTCATCGTACCAGGCTGCTGGTCTCTGCTGGTCATGTACTGGGCTGCTGGTCGCTGGTGTTCCCACTCCTGTCTGCTGGTCAATGATGTCCCCTCACTGGGTTGCTGGTCGCTGATGTCCCCGCACTGGGCTGCTGGTCTCTGGTGTCCACGTACTTGGCTGCTGACTGCCAACCCTAGATCAGAGGCCGGAAGTCGGAGGCCAGGGCTGGATGTATGAGGATAAGAGTCGGAGAAGATGGAAGAGGAAAAGAAAATCACAGAAGGGAGGAAAATGCGATTAAAGCAAAATAAAAAGAGTGGGTGGAGGGGATGAGCTCTGGCTGGTTCATCCTACCTTGCCACCATCTTACCGGAATGTAATTCTGAACTCTGCAGTCACATGTTATCAAGACTGGGAGAAGACAGGGATTGAACAACTGCTCAAGCAATGGAATCAGTATAATGTGTGTTTGAATGTAAATAAAGAGCTAACTGAAATAATCCAGAGTTTGGATAAAGCAGAGTTGGAGACCCATCAGAGTAGGGATGGTCCTGTTCAGTAAAGCAGCCTCAACAGTACAGTTCATACACCCACAACTCACACCTTGTACTGACAGAACCCAAAGGTAGTCATGGTGACACCAGCATTAACACAAATCACATCTTTCTCTGTATCGCTCCTTCTGCATTCCTGGACGTTATTCATTTCCAACTTATCGGTGTTTAATCTCTTCTCAAATCATTGGAAATAGCTCTCTTCTCTTATCCTTTCCACAAATAGTTAAAGCTAATTATATTTTGACAAACATTTTCTCTGACAGATGCTTTACTTGCTGACCTTACTTGCCTGAAACTAAATCTGGCCTCATGAAGTGCCAAAAAGATTCCAATAAGAATCTTCTACTGTACTTGTTTCTGGAATTTGTCAACTTTTTTTCTTTGGGCTGAATCTTACAGTTCTTTTCTGATTAAGTGTAATTCATGTTGAGTTTGATGCAGAGATTCGAACTGTGAGGCTGAATGAGTTCTCTCATCGAATCTTTCCAAACTCTCCACATTAATTGTGGTTCCCATCCATGATGGTTTGTATTACAGCTGTTTTCTCCCCATCTTTTAATATGCTGCTCCTGGAACAACTTGCCACTTGCTGGGTATCCTGCCATTGACCAGCGGGTGCCATCTTGAAGAGTCTGTTTGTGCACCCAGACAAGTGGGGTCAGTGTGGAGCTGCATAGTCACTGACCTTTGCCCTAGACAGAGCAGACATGAGGAATTGGCACCTTGCTGTGTGGGCAGAGCTCTGGACATGGTGCTGGGCAGAATGATGCAGGTGGGTCTTCCTATTCCCCCCAGGACCAGCGGGGGAGGCCATGCCACCATAAACCAGGCCAGCCTGGGCCCAGGTGGTCATTCGGCTGAAAGCCATCTCAGCCCGTCTGGAGGAATGACCAGCAGGAAAGGGAGAGAGTGAATGTCCTTCTTCACTCAGTCAGAGTAAGTGCCACCATCTTCCCTCTGCTTCCTCACACTCACTCTGTCTCTGCTACTGTCCCCACCTCCCACCAAGGCTCATGCTCTCCCACTCTCAATATTACCTGCAATATTTCCCCTACCTGCCCTCACCTACCCCCAACCTCTGACTCCACTAACTCTGTATACCCTCTGCACTGCCTACTCTATCATTCAGGACATCTCACCAACAGAATAGCAGAGCAACCCACTTTCATTTCCCTTAATATCTCTCTCTCTCTTGCTCTCTCTCTTTCTTTCTCTCCGGAGCACCCGGCGAGTACCCACGCAGACATGGGGAGAATGTGCAAACACCACACAGATAGTTGCCCGAGGCGAGAATTGAATCCGGATCTCTGGCGCTGTGAGGCAGCAGTGCTTGCCACCGTGCCGCCCTGTCTCTCTCTCTCTCTCACTCTCATTCCAGAAGGAAAGCAACTTACAATCATGCAGAAAGATTCAAAGTGGGTGGTATCCTGCCTGTCATCCAGCTCCTCACCCCACATGAGATGAGGATCCTGACTCTAACATGATTCTGAATAGGCTGGGTGTGTGCCCCTAAGCACACAGTGCCCTTGCTACGACGATAGTGCAGCCGGAGGTGCAGCGCTGTGGTACAGGAGCATCCCTAAGTAGTTGAGATGTGCCATGAGGATTCTTTGAGGCTGACATGTGTCAGATGCCAATGTCCAACGAGATGGTTTGTGCGTGTGTGTGTGCATGTATGTGCGTATACATGTATGTATGTATTTGTATGTGCATGTGTGTCTGATGTCAATGGAGCTTGCCCAGAGACGTTGGTGCCTGGTGGCATTGGAACTAGCGACCAGCTCAGTCTGCCAAGAACCTGCTCTGGATTCCTTGTCAGGTGTCCTGACTTGCAGTTTGTTGGCCAAGTTTGGTAAGATCACCACTACCAGAATATTAATGATTGAGTTGGACTGTCAACAATCCTGTTAACTGTAAAAATCATTCATCACTATCAGTTGGAAAGTCTCAACTGTGCAACAATATCTCAATGCACCACTTGTGAAAAGTCTAAGAGGTGATCTCAGCAGCGATGTAAGGGTCTCATACTCCATCCTACCCCAGGCATCACTTGAAGCATGAGACAAGAAGTGTGGTGCTGGAAAAGCACAGCCGGTCAGGCAGCATCCGAGGACCAGGAGAGTTGACATTTCGAACATGTGCTCTTCATCAGGAATATGGGGGACGCCCAAGGCAGCCGAGAGATAAATGGGACAGGGGAAGGTAGCTGGGAATGTGATAGGTAGATGAAGGTGGGGGGAGATGGCGATATATCGGAGTGGACGATGGACAGATAGGTGAGAAGGAAGATGGACAGGTAGGACAGTTCAAGAGGATGATGCCAAGTTGGAGGGTTGGATCTGGGATAAGGTTGGGGGAGGTGGGATGAGGAAACTGGTGAAATCCACATTGATCCTGTGTGGTTGGAGTGTCCCAAGGCGGAAGATGAGGCATTTTTCCTCCAGGCATCAAGTGGCTAGAATCTGGCGTTGGAGGAGGCGCAGGACCCTCCACCCATTGATCACATGGGATCAATATTGATTTCACCAGTTTCCTCACCTCACCTCCCCCCACCTTATCCCAGATCCAACCCTCCAACTCGGCATCGTCCTCTTGAACTGTCCTACCTGTCCATCTTCCTTCCCATCTTCCCACTTGCTCCACCCTCCACTCTGACCTATTACCATCACCCCCCCACCCATCACCTACCCAGCTACCTTGCCCCCAGCCCCACCCCCTATTTATCTCTCAGCCCCCTTGGGCGTCCCCCACATTCCTGATGAAGAGCGTATGTTTGAAACATCGATTTTCCTGCTCCTCGGATGCTGCCTGACCTGTTGTGCTTTTCCAGTGCCACACTTTTTGACTCTGATCTCCAGCATCTGCAGCCCTCACTTGAAGCATGGCATGCAACTGGAAGCATGCTACTCAATTTAATCTGATTTAATCTGTTAGTTTAGTACTAGCCCAGGCATTTACGTACCTGATTGATGTAATATTTGTACATACTGGTCATAAGTACATAAGTAAGTACAAATATTTATACATAAGTAAGGTCTATTGGATTCTTCAATGTCACGATATCCATGTTGATTTTCCTATGTTTTCAGGAAAAGCGTAAGCATTCCGGCAAGTGGTAAAACATTTCGCTGGGGGAAACGTCACACCAAGTTGAATGAAGGAAGGTGGTACCTGTTTGTCAGCGTGTCCAAAAGGGAATATCTTCGGGGGACACACACACACCAAACAAACCCACCGCCTGGTGGCTGATCACTTCAACTCTCCCTCCCACTCCCCTAAGGACATGCAAGTCCTGGGGCTCCTCCATCACCAAACCAAAGCCACCCGCCAACTGGAGGAAGAACATGCCAACATCTGCCTTGGCACCCTCCAACCACACAGCATCAACATCGACTTCACTAATTTCCAAATCTCCCCTCCCTCCATCTCATCCCAGATCCAACCCTCCAACTCAGCACTGCCCTCTTGAACGGTCCTACCTGCCCATCTTCCTTCCCACCTATCCACTCCGCCCTCCTCTCTGACCTATCATAATAACCATCCACCTGCATATATCACCTCCCCAGCTACCTTCCCCCCAGTTCCCATCCCACCCTCCTATTATCTGTAGCCCCCCTGGCCCTCCACATTCCTGAAGAAGGGTTTATGCCTGAAACGTCGACTCTCCTGCTCCCCGGATGCTGCCTGACCTGCTGTGCTTTTCCAGCACCACACTTTTTGACTCTGATTCTCCAGCATCTGCAGACCTCACTTTCTCCTAGTGTGTCCAAAAGCCATGTTTTCTGAAGGTTTTTTTTTAAAAGGAATGTTATGCTCCTTTTTAAGATAAAAAGGTACTCTGACTTAGTAAAAACTAATGAACCACCTTTCTGATTGATTTAATTTAGCTATTGATGATCAAAGTCTCTCAATTAATCAGGAGTGGCTGCTATGGAAATCCGTGCAGTGGGGTTTGTGTTGTTCAAAACTGCTGCAGCCCTGAAACTGCATTAAGTGCCATTTTCTACAAAGCTTACACCAGAGCTCATTATTGTAAGTCATTCTGATGGGAAGAGCACTATGCAGTTCCAGGAATTCAATCCCCCGATGGTTAACTTCAGATTTTTATTAAGCCCTTGATGTGGAATAACAAAGGAACTGTGCCCCAGAAGGGCTTTTATGTGCAAGCTGCATCATAGCAGAACCTGTATGTTGTTGAGAAAGGCAAAGCATGTTAATATACCCACTGTGGAGTAACATAATAATTCTTTTTAATCAGATTTGGTGTTAAGCATCTACATCCAGCTCCCCAGACGAGTTTGCAGTGAGATGAACTTACCTTGGAGGGCTGTGGATGCTCTATTGTTGAATATGTTCAAGGCTGAGATAGACTGATCCGGTAAATAATGATTAAAAGGGCGGTTAGGGAGGGAAAGTGGTGTTGAAGGTGAAGATCAGCTTTGAGCATAGTAGCTATCAACAGGACACAAAAGTAGATGCCAGTGTATGTAGACCTGTAAAACCTTGAAACACCCATCCAAAGGAAGTTTCAATTTATTTGTGGAGTATAAAACTGAACCATTGGCATGGTGACCATTTTCTTCATTTGTCCAATCTGGGTCTGTTCTGCATGGGGCGTGACTCAAATTCTCAGTTCATCACAACACTGTATCACCTGCTTGAACCCTTGCACTCAATTAGAATGTTCTGGTTTATTTGTGGGATGGAAATCTCAGGATAAATCCTGCTGTATATATATTGTGTTGATAAGTTATGCAGACATGACCAAGAAAGGACACATGAAATCAACAGCATGCTATGGGATTCTACCTTGTCCAGCATTATACAGCAGTAGCAACATATAACCAAAACCTCATCCAGTAAAATGGCAATGGTTCGAGGCAGCAGGTGCTTTCCTGTGCCACTTACAAAGGAAGATCAACAGACTTCACAAATCAAAATGTGCCCTTTGGGATCCAGAATCCTACCTTTCTTAAATTAGCACCAATCCCTGTTTCATAATGTCTTAAGGTCATTCATGAAGCTGAACATAGTGATACAATCATAAATGCACATTTGGGGATCAAACCAATGTTTTGTAATTTGTTCTTACCTTAAAATGTATATCACTGTTTTTGCTTTAAAAATCAAAAATCAAAATCAATGTTGCTGTTTTACTGAACATTTCCACATTGTAACAACAGTCAGTAAGGGCCAGTGAGAGGACCATTCTGGGGTTGACTTACATGTCAAGTGTATACAGCAATATAATCTGGAAAAGTGTGAATTTCTTACATGCTGGGCCAACTTAGACGCTGTGATCTACTCTTACTCCTGTTCCTATTTTTAATGTTCTTGTGAATACACTTGAGTTTGGAGCCTTGGTTGCTGCTTTGTTCCTTAATCTCAGTCAGTGTGATAGTTGGCACAGCTAAGATATAAATAGCCACACTCCTGTTCTAATCATTATTCAGTGAGTCACAGTGAGAGCTGTAGAGGTTGGACAACACTTGACTCACCTGCTATGCATATGTAGAATGATGGTGTAGGTTCACACATGGAGCACAGCTGCTATGATTTGTAACTTTGCTGAACTCACACCATTCTCTACTTTATCCTTCCTTCACCTTTCATGCCTTCTCCAAGTTCATTTTGACCAGAAAACCCAACATCAGCTCTCTCAACCCTGTTCCTAACTTTCTTTCCTGGACACAATGTTAACAAAGATTATATAGGGTCTCTCACGAGGGCACTGGGGTTGAGGGAAGCCCTGTCTGAGGGATGTTTGCCTGGACTTGACTGACGGTGACTGCCTGTGCTCTGAGGCATGGCTGTTTGCTTGGAGCACGTGCAGTGTGTCTCTCACCTACACTGCTGGCACATGATGTCTGGGTGGGACTACACAGCAACATGGCCATCCCCTTGACTGCTGACCAACTCCGACTATGTCTCTGGCAATGAAGCTGCCAGGCCATATATGAGCCTTTAAAGTGCTGCTGAGGAGGCAAAGTGCTAAATTCCAGAGCAGGGGTGCTGTGAGACTCCAGGTCCACAGTCAGTGATCTTTAGGAGAGCAAGTGAGAGGCAGCCTATTCCAATCAGTGAGCTCAGTGCCTGTACTTGTGCACAAAGCTTCAATGCAGCAGCATTACAACGATGGGTGGCATACTGGTTAGAACTGCTGCCTCAGTGCTAGGGACTTGGGTTTGACTCCAGCCTCAGGCAACTGTCTGTGAGGAGTTTGCACATTATCTCCAGTTTCCTCCCACTGTAAATTGTCTGTAGTGTTCAAGGATGTAAATGTGGGGTTACAGGGATGGAGTGGAGGGGGTGGGGGAAGGGGAGCAGGTTGAGTCTGGGTGGGATGCTCTTTGGAGAGCCATTGCAGACTCAATGGGCTGAATGGCTTCTTTCCACACTGTTGGGATTTTATGAATGATACTCAAAGGTCAGAAACAACCTTTAAGTGGATCTGCAAGAGGCCGTGATGGTGCAGAGAGTTGGTACATGTTGGGTAGCAGTGCACATGGGGTGTTGGTGACAGATGTCCAAAATGGAGCTTGGTGTGAGCCAGCAGTGAACTGGAGTCACCGGGTCCCACTCTGACTCCCACATTGAGAATTCTCAGTATCTAGTATTTATCCAGTGGGTGGTACAACAGGAATGCATAGTAATGAGGTGAGGTTAGGGAATAAACCAGGAAATTATAGGCGGGTGAGCCTTACATCAATGGGAGGGAGATTATTGGGTAAGATCCTTTGGGACAGGATTTACTTGTGTTTTGAAAAAAATGGACTGTTGTTTGAGCACTTTAGGACCTATCAGATAGACTCATAGAAACGTACGGCACGGAAACAGACCCTTCAGTCCAACTCGTCCATGCTGACCACATATCCTAAACTAATGTAGTCCCATTTGCTAGCACTTGGCTCATATTTGTCTAAACCCTTCCTATTCAGATACCCATCCAGATGCCTTTTAAATGTTAGAATTGTAAAGGCCTCCTCTGGCAGCTCATTCCTTACATGCACCACCCAGTACATGAAAAAGTTGCCCCTTAGGTCCCTTTTGAATGTTTCCCCTCTCATCCTAAACCTGTGCCTTCTAGTTCTTGATCCCCCCACCCCAGGGAAAAATCACCCTATCCATGTCCCTCATGATTTTAAAAACCTCCATAAAGTGACCCCTCAGTCTCCAATGCTCCCAAGAGGTTTTAAATGAATTTATCCAAGTATCCCTCAATACTGGGATGGTCAAATCACTACAGACACAAGTTGGTACTGATGCAAACTGTCAGAACGTTATTCAGTAAAAAGCAACAGTAATATTTTAATACTAACAATATTGTTCCTAATCCTGCCCAATCTCCTGAGTTGTTCAATACTTCCCAGAGTTGATCTCTTTCTCTCTCACGCTGGATGGTCAGTCAGTCTTTGTCTTTGTTACAATGATCACCTCTTCTTTGTCTATAGAAAGTCCAAGAGAGTGAGCTGCAGGTACACCCAGTTTTTTTTACCTTTTCGCATGGTTTTCCAGAATGTCCTATAATTCTGGCCAATCAGGACTGCTTAATAGCTCAAAATATTGTCAATTATTTGGATGTCTTGCGAACATATTTTTTTTATGTAGTGGGACCTGGGTGCCTTTCTCTCTGGTTTTTGGTTGGAAGTATGCATTCCTCTCCCGAGTTTGGTTGATACATTGTTGGGGAGATGTCTGTTCAGATTAACTGTTGATGAGAGGTGTCCTTTTATACTGTGTTAATGTCATTAGCACCTGGCTGCTGTTTCTGGGTTTGTCCTTTGCAAAGCTTGTCTTGGCCAACTGTCCCATTCCTAGCATCCTGTGCTGTTTGGCCAAGTTGGCAAACTACTTGCGGTTTAGCAGCCATGAAGCTACTGTAGGACATCATAGGGATAGTCAGCATGGCTTTATGCAGGGAAGGTCTCATCTCTCAAATTTGATTGAGTTTTTTGTGGAAGTGATGAAGATGATTGGTGAATAGTGAATGTTGTTTACATGGGGACTTTACTAAAGCATTTGGTAAGGTTCCTCCTGGTAGGTTGGTTGCAAAGATTAAATCGCATGGGATCCACGACAATTGGTCATTGGAGACACAGGGTAGTTGTGGAAGGGAATTTTTCTCACTGGAGGTCTATAAGGTGCAAGGATTAGTGCTGGGACCACTGTTGCTTGTAATATGTATGTAACATAGGTGAAAATGTAGGTGATCTGATCAGCAGGTTTTCAGACAACATGAAAATTGGTGGAATTGTGGATACACAGGAAGGCTGCCAAAGGATACAGTGGGATATAGATCAGTTGGAAAGTTGGGCGGTGAAATGGCAGATGGAGTTTAATCTGGACAAGTGTGAGATGATGCATTCTGGAGGTTAAATGCAGGAGGCAAGTGTATATTAGTGGCAGGACCCTTACGTGCATTAACAGACAGAGGGATCTTGGGGTCCAAGTTAATAGCTCCCCAAAAGTGGCAATGCAAGTGATTTAATACATTAAAAATGGCATACAGCATCTTGCCTTCAATCACTGTGTATAAAAGTTTGCAAGTCATGTTGCAGCGGTATGAAATTTTAGTTAGGCCACATTAGGAGTAGTGTATGCAGTTCCGGTCCCCCACACTGTGGAGGCTTTGGAGAGGATTCTGCAGACAAATGGCAGACGATTCTGGTAATATGGCAGCAAGAGAATTGGTGGAGGGGTGACAATGGGTCCCGGTGTCAGCATTAATGGCGTAGGCAAGGTAGGCCCAGTGGTGAGAGGTGGCACCTGAGAATCAGCATCTTCGATGTTGGTTAGGTGTGGTGCTGACAGCGACAAAGTGGTGGTGGAATTGACATCATGGCAACATGGGCAGAGAAGGTGGCACTCCGGTCAGTGGCAGAATTGGAGATGTTGGGTTTTAGCTGCTGCAGGCCCAATTTGGTACTTCTGGTATGGACTGTGACACAGGGGCATTGGGGGGCCCAGAGCCCATTGTTGAAACATTCCCCCCACCCCGATGGCCAGCAGATGCCAAGAAGGCAGGAAGATAACTCGGTTTTTACTTAACATCTTCTGAAAGACTTCCATTTTAATTTCAGTCTTGTATCTTATATGTAATGGCACCAGAGTATGGCAACACATTACACTTTTCACTGTATTTATTTGTTAATTACAAGTGAGAATAAATCATTCAATTCAAAAGAGGTTTGTCAGGTTAGCCATAAAGAAAGATTGGTTGGAGACAAAAAGAAACTGGAATCCAAAATAGACTGGGCCTGAAGACCTGTCAACTTCGGCACCTCCTGATATTGCCTGGCTTGCTGTGTTCTTCCAGCCTCCTGCCTATCTATAGAGAAAGATCGGACAAACTTGGATTGTCTTTGCTCAAGTTTTGGAAGCTGAGGGCCAACCTGAGATAGAAGTATATGCAATTATAGAAGTACATAATTTATGTACAATGTAGGTAGGGTGGGTAGTCTTTTTCTCAGGGTGAACTACTAGGGGACATGGACTTTTCCACTCTCACCTTAAACCTAAGGGAAATGGGGAAAGAAAGTTTTTCTTTTTTTACACAGAGGGTAATAGGTGATGGAATGTGCTACCAGAGGAGGTAGTAGAAGCCGATAAATAGCAATGTTTAAGAGGCATTTAGACAGACGCACGAATAGGCAGGAAATAGAAGAATAAGGACCATGTGCAGACAGATGGAATTATTTTGGAATGGCATCATGGTTGGCGTAGACATGGTGAGCCAAAGGGCCTGCTCTTGTGCTGTTCTATGGAATGATGACGATAATTAGTGATAATCTCCTTCAACAGGCCCCTTTGAAATCATGAATGAGAATCTCATCTCGATGTCTAGAATCAGTTGGAAAAAACATGACTTGTTCCCAGCATTGAGAAAGACCTCACTTGAATTGTCACACGATTCTCCCAAAATTTCCCATCATAACCCTCATTATTCTGGGTCCAGGATGATGTTTATTATCACATGCTGGATACAGATAATATATATTGCACGTATGGACCAGACATGCATGCAAATCTTGCACCAATAGTGCTTTATAATACTGTAGCCAAATGAATGATAAGGAACATGGACTTGTATTAGACAAATTCAGAGGTTTAGATTAGATTACTTACAGTGTGGAAACAGGCCCTTCGGCCCAACAAGTCCACACCGACCCACCGCAGCACAACCCACCCAGACCCATTCCCCTACATTTACCCCTTCACCTAACACTGCGGGCAATTTAGCCTGGCCAATTCCCCTAACCTGCACATTTTTGGATTGTGGGAGGAAACCGGAGCACCCGGAGGAAACCCACACAGACACGGGGAGAATGTGCAAACTCCACACAGAGTCGCCTGAGGCGGGAATTGAACCCGGATCTCTGACGCTGTGAGGCAGCAGTGCTAACCACTGTGCCACCGTGCCGCCCACAATGACAGAACAGGACCGTCAGTTCAGAAAGTATGTGAATTTCTCTTTGCAAACTGAACTTGCTAAACCACTTACCCAAAACTGGGGTATGTAAGAAGCCAAGATTGACTGAAAATGCAGAGTTCAGAGTTTGGACTGAGATCTTGCTCATCATTTGGCAATGTAAACAGGACAGTGGTTGCCCAGGAAAGTCATTCTGATAATGGACTAAAATCCCCAGGCAAATCCTGCTGTTTCTCAAAAAGGTCTGAAACTCTTCAACCGTCTAATGACACATCTTCCATAAAATTCATCCCTTAGCCTATCAATACAATATGTTTGAGATGAATGTAGAAAGTGCACCATTGGCTGAAAATATGGATGACTTCAGAGAATTAAGCTGACACTGAGTTTGTTCTATCCGCTTGTCTGACACTTCCTCATTTTACATTTCTCTCCACTTTCTTGACAGAAACTGGGTTGCTGTGCAAACTGACAAGCCATCTGCAGCCCCACATGATTGTGCACAGATGAAAAACCTTTATTGTTGGTATTCCACTTCATCTTTTCATTCCAAAAAAAATCCAAGAAACAGAATTAAATCTTTTCATACAAAAATTAGAGGAGGCTTGGGGAGAAAGCTACTGCAACATTGAAGTCAAGCATTTCAAATCGGTTTCATAATTTGATTTTGTATTGACTGAAAGATGAAACAATTTAGATGAAAATCAATAGAGTTACAGCACAACAGGTATAAATGCACTCACTGACGAACAGATGGGCAGATTGATGGGCAGCGTAGAATTGGAAGATCAGATTTCACAATGCCTGGCGATCATGCTATTACAATATTCACAAACACACATCCTATCTCTGGTTTCAACTCCCTGCTGATTAGCGTAAGTGGATACCAAGACTTTCACTCAGGCCTATGAAGCTTTTTGAATGGTCACAAATATAGGATCTTCCGTCTTTCCAGCTATTATACTGCCTCGATCAGCTTTCTAATAAATGCCTAGATTAGCTCCAGATATACTAGTGCTTGAAGAAACAAGGATTCCATCAACACTTTCAGAAATGAAAGGGATGTATTGCAGAAAGCATCAGAGGCCCCATTAAACTGTGCAAAAATGTAAAGTATGGCCCACACAAACATTTCACAGAGAGCACCATGGTATTTCTGTGAAAGAAATCAGTACAGGACTACATTGACAGATATCCTTGAAATATTCCTCACTGTGGTGATATCGCACAAGAGTGAGGTTGGGCTCTAGTCCTTGCCTGAGATAGTTGAAACCTAAAAGAACAAGTGTGAAGGGTTTTAATGGCCATATATATTGAAAATGCAAACAACAACTTCAAGGCAAACCTCAAACTTCACAAGATCTAATTCCAATACCTGTTTCCACTGCATTTTAACCAGTTATCATCATTTCCTCCCAGTCATGCTTCCCAAATTACATCTAAAGTGATCAATTCATGACCAACAGTTTATCTCCTTCCTTAGATTTTCAAAATGCTTTTCCCCCCAAAACATCTGCTCTCTTGAAATTGTAAAAGTTCCTCAAAATTAGTATCAGTATCAGTGGAGTGTCCCTCTCTTTGGTCTGTAAGTTGCAGCTCTTTCAAAACTAATGAGAAATTCATCCCGACAGAGCCTGACAGACCAGGCTGAATTTACTGCTACAGTTTATTCCTGCCAGGCTGGGCTCAGTCATGTCTGTCTGCCTGCCTGTCTCTGCAGGGATAGTGAGTGAGCTTCTCCCGGCAGCAGCAGACAGACCTGGGGTGAGCCGCTCCCTTTCGAGACAGACAGTCCAGCTCATCTCCACAGGAATAAGCACACCTTACTGAGCCTATCCCTTCAAAACACCCACGCAAGATTCAAATAACCAATTCACTTCCGGAGACAGAGAAGTCCGTTATTCAAACATCGAACAACCTCCAGATCTGTTGATAATCTGCAGCTGTCTGGAGTCGAGCACTGTTCCCGAGGGTGCAGAGATAAACTTAGCTGCAGTGTTGTTTTTTTCTCATTGACCTCATATTACGCATACAGCATTACCTTTGATAAACACATTGCACGAATAGAGACAAAAAACAGGAATTTCTATATTCTTAGATTTTTGTGTAAATCTAAGATAGAATCATACGGCGGAATTTTCAGAGCCCTGCCTGTAACATTTGGAAAGGCAGGCAAGAGAGAAATATTCAATTTCCCGACTGTGTGTTTGTGTTATTCTGAATTTCAGGTTCCCCTCCAAGCCACTCACGATCCTGAATTGGAAATGTATCGATGTTCCTTCATAGCCGTTGGGTCAAATATCCTGGAATTACCTCACTAATGGCATTATGGGTCAACCCACAGCGGGTGGACTGCAGCGGTTCAAGAAGGCAGCTCACCATCACCTTCTCAAGGGCAGCTAGGGATGGGCTATCAATGCTGGGCCCAGCCAGCGATGCCCAGAGGCCACAAATGAATTTTTAAAAAAAGTTCTCAGCTCCTTTGGACGGTTGACTTTTCTGACCTCGATGGTTCAGGAACTCCTTTTGCATTGAGTCGCCATTAACACACAGACCCACTACGGTCACTTTCAGGGGCATAATCTTACCAGGTAATAGCAGGAACCCCATGTGTGTGTTCATAACCTGACAGTGTATATATACCTGAGGTGTGCATTTAGCTGGGTTAAAAGGTCTTCCTCCAAGTGAGTAGACTTTACTAATTTGACTCCTTCATAAGCAACCTTTTTTGTGCAAACACTTACAGTTAAAGGTGAAGACTGGGCAATTGGCTCAGACAGTTCATTAAGCAACAGCATTGCAAATGACTTCTTCTACAACCTCAAGACCCCAGATGGGACAAACCAATGGAGAATAAAAGTGGAAGTATAAAAGAGGATTATATTTCCTGTTCTGTATGGGCTAGAATGCCAGCATTCAGAGGCTACAGTTTGGATATCGGTGACTTAAAGAATACAAAACAGCAAGGATCTCCAATGAACCATTCCCATTTTTAAAAAAATGCATATGCAGCTTGTCACAACTGATACTCCCATACCAACAAATAGCATTTGTGCCAAGCACTGTTCTATTAAACATTACATCTAAGTGAACAAGCAAAGTGGCACATGCTAATCCTCCTTGCCACTGAAGAAACCTCAGGCCATACAATGATGAAAGAAGAAACAGCTCTTTTATTTAAAAAGAAAAGAAAATCAATGTCCTTTGTGAAAAGGCACAACTCTGCAGAATTGTGCTCAGTTAGGGTGATTGTGGCGTAAAATATTAGCCAGCCCAGTGGTTTGGACAAATTGTCAGGAATACAACATTCAACATACACCAAAGACCCTCAAACAGCACCTTCCAAACCTCCGACCACTTCCATCTAGAAGGATAAGGACATCCAAAGCTGTGAATACCACTACCTTCAAGCTCCCCTCCAAGCCGGTCACCATCCTGACTTGGAAATATATCGACGTTCCTTCACTGTCGCTGGGTCAAAATCCTGGAATTCCCTCCGTAATGGTATTGTGGGTCAACCCACAGCAGATGGACTGCAGCGGTTCAAGAAGGCAGCTCACCCCCACCTTCTCAAGGGGAGCTCGGGACGGGCAATAAACGCTGGCCTGTCCTATCCCACAAAGTGAAGAAATAAAAAACAAAAATTCTCTGTGATCATGTTATAAAGAAGCAATGTTATTACACTTTCACAGTGCTGTAAGATATTCCAACCTAACTAATAGAAGGAGAGAAGGATTTTTTTCCCCTATAACAGTTGTCCCAGTGTCGGCTCCCCCACTGAAGCCATTTACAGCCATAGAATAACAGAGCACTACAGGACATTATTCAGTCCATCAAGATTGTGGTAGCTCTTTTGAACTGCAATCTAATTGGTTTCACTCCCTCACACTTTCCCTATGCTCCTGCGAGTTTTTTTTCTTCAAGTGTTTATCCTCCAAAGGCTACTATTGAATGTGGATTGACCACTACATAATACTGTGCACTCCACATCTCTGACACTGATTGGATAAAATATGGCCTCATGCCACCTCTGGGCCGTTCGCCAATTGCCTTAGATCTGTGCCTTCTGGTTATTGGCCTGTCAGTCAATGGAAACAAAACAAAAGCAAAATGCGGTAGAAGATGTAAATCTAGAAAATTCTCAGCAGGCCAGGAAGCATTAGAGAGAGAAATAGGATTGGATTTTCCCAGCTTCAGGATGAAAGGGGAGGTGGCAAAGCATATTGCCCAGATTGGAAGGACCCACTTCTGAATAGGGAGATCATCAAGGAAACCTCCCAGCAAGTTGCCAGGTAGAAGTGGGACTCCTCCTTGATGACCGCCCCATGGTTCACAGACTGCCTCATGTTCCCAATGCTCAATAATGCGTAGGACCACACTGCAATCTCCAAGCCTGGCCCAGCTCACTGTAAAACTCTTATCTGGTCTTTGCAGGATAAATTCAAGTGAAGTGGGAAGACACATGAGAAAGAAAATGTTCACTGAAGCCAATTCCTCCAGCATCACATCAGTGATCATGCTAAAAATCACCCCTGCTGTTCAAGGATGTGCAGATTAAGTAGATTGGCCATGTTAAATTGCCCATAGTGTCCAAGAATGTGCAGGCTAGGTGGGTTAGCCATGGGGAATGCAGGGCTACAAGGATGGGGTGCTGGGGGGGAGGGGGGTGGGGAAGGTGGGATGGTCTTGATAGAATCCCCACAGTGTGGGAGCTCGCCTATTATTCTGTGCTCCGGACTCTTTATCCACATACCAACCAACCAACCTCAAACACATCCTCTCTTTTCACAACTTAAGGATGATGCAATCTCAAGGATGACAGCAGTAAATGTTTTAAAGACCCTCTGAAGTTTTGGTGGGAAAAGGCATGAATTGACAATTGGTGCGTAGGAGGAACTTGCTACTAACTGCGCCATGCAGTGATACCTCATCCAAAGAGCCACAAACGTTGCAAGTAGACCGAATATACTCTGGTGCTGAAAAGATGAAAATGGAGGGAAACCTTCCCTTTACTAAGCAGCCTCAGCACTGGGCACTGTTACCGATAGCATACCAATGCTGCAGAGCTGCCATCCCTCAACTCTGGGGGTTGATGCTTAATTGGACATGGGTTTTAGTAGCAACATACTAACTGGGCATTGCTGGGAAAATGTTTTCCCTGGATCCCGTTGTCTATTGCCTACCAGCATGGCATGGTTTTGGCTCCCAGTACCAGACCAAGTGGTGAGACTTCTAAAGTTTCAACTGAGTTCAGCTCAGGGTTAACATTTCAGCATAAATGAGCAGTCACAGAATAAAGAATCCTATTTCTCTCTACGCAGATGCTGCTGGACCTGCTGAATGTTTCTACATTTTTCTGGGTTTGTTTCTTTATATTGTTAACCTTTTTTGCTTAAACTGACGTGGGAAAGCACCGTTTTGCGAGCTAATTCACTCTTGGCTGCAGATTGAATTCTTTATGAACTAAATAGCTTAATACCAACAGCTTCATACAAGTTATTTCTAATTCTTCTGAGATAAAACAATCACATATCTTAAAATATGACAGGCACTTTAGAAGCAGCAACGTCTTGGTGTTTCAGTACCTTTTGTTTCTATTAGGGAAGGAAGAATTTTATTCTATCACATGATTGTCAGTTCACGTAGTGGACTTTATGCTAAGAGGCCGGATATTTCTCAGTTATGTTCTTTGGTATTCCTCTTCATTCAGAAGCAGTCGAGGAACGTCAGAGCCAGAGCTGGACACCCCACTATTTTCCACGGTCCCAAGATAAAACAGCATTTCAATTTGCAGTGTAACAGTTGCCTTGAGTTGCCCTCAGCACTGAGAGGATAAACTGTTGGCCTGAATCTCAATGAATGAGGGTGACAGTCTGTGAAGAGGCAGTCAGTGTGCTGCTTGTCTCCAGCAATTGTTATTGCTTCCATCATCTGTATCACATGATTATCCATCCAGCAGCAGCATCAATCAGCTTCTATTCAACCCGCAGAACTTTCATTCCATTTCTCACCAGCCCAATGCAACTAGGTAAAAGGGTTTACAGCAAAGTGAATCTATCATCAAAGCAAGAACTGGCATCTATATTGCATTGTCAGAAGATGTTCTAAAGCACTTTACAGCCAACTAAATGCTTTTTGAGGCATAGCAACTGCTGTGATGTAGAAACCTAGGCAATCACAGTAACTTCCCACAAATAGCAATGAAATGGCTATCCATTATCTTTCTTTGTTCTTGAATAAATATTGTCCAGGACACTGGGAAGAATCAGAGCATCTTAGAAAGTTGCAGCTCCGTCTGTCACACCTGAGCTGGCTAAGAGAAGCTGTGCTTTATCCCACATTCCTGATTTTTGTTGGTAACTTGTACAATTCCTCATCCTCAAGAATCTGTCCAATTCCGTTATACAGTTAAACATGCAATCATCTTCCACCATCTTTTCCAATTGACTTCCTGAAGGGTTATGCCTGAAACCTCGACTCATCTGCTCCTGGGATGCTGCCTGACCTGCTATGCTTTTCCAGTGCCTCACTTTTCAACTATGACTCTCCAACATCTGCAGTACTCACTTTATCCAAAATTTGCCATTAATCAAGTTAGTCAAAAAGTTGTTTTTTTAAATTCATTCATGGGATGAGGGTGTCACTGGTTAGACCAGCACTTATTGCCCTTTCCAATTGTCCAGTGGGCAGTAAAGTCTTCCATAATGTAAGTCTGGAGTCACATGTAGGCTAGACCAGGTAAGGAAAGCAGGTTTGCTTCCCTAGAATACATTAGTGAACCAGATGGATTTTCCCTTGATAATTGATGATGGATTCACAGTCAGTTAGGCTCATAATTCCAGTTTTTTTTAATTGAATTCAAATCATACCATCTGAAATGGTGAGACTCAAACCTGGGTCACCAGGACATTATCTGGGTGTCTGGATTAACTGCAGCAATAATACCACTAGACCATTGCTTCCCCAGTGAGGAGTGGCAATTACAGATGGATTACCATCCACTCACTTTGTTAATGACAGCACAGAGCTGTAACCATTGAAACATTACAGCACAGAAAGAGGCTAATCAGCTCAACCAGTATGCATTGGCTGAATAAACTAGCTGCTCATTCTAATCTGTTTCCAGCACCTGGTCCACAGCCATGCAGATTACAGCGCTTCAAGTGCAGACTGAGGTTTCTTTTAAATCAGTCGAGGGTTTCACCTCAGTGAGTTATAAACACCCACCGTGTGAAAAGATTTTTTCCTCATGTCTCCTCTAGTACTTCTACCAACAACTTTAAATTTGTACCCTCGATCATTGATGTCTCTGCTATAGGAAACAGGTCTTTCTTATCCAGTGAAGACCCTCATTATTTTGTAGGCCTCAGTCAAATCACCTCTCAGCCCCCTCCATGGAAAACAACACTACTCTCTCTAACGTTTCCTCATATTGCAATTTTAATTCCTGGTGACATTCTTGTAAATCTCCTCTGTACTCTCTCTAGAGAAATCCTGTAATGTGATGACCAGAATTATGCACAGAACTCCAACTTTCCTGATGAAGGGCTGTTGCCTGAAACATCGACTCTCCTGCTCCTCGGATGCTGCCTGACCGGCTGTGCTTTTCCAGGACTACGTTCTTCAATTCAAACTCCTGGGACCTGATCAGTGTCTTACATAGTTTCAGTATTGCATTCTTGCTCTTTGTATTCAATACAATCACCTGATAAAAGAAAGCATCCCGTATGTCTTCATTACTACTTTATCTACTTGTCCTGCCACCTTCAGGGACCTGGGGACATGGACAACAAGGTCTTTCATTTCCTTATCCTCTCTATACCCGCCCATTAGTGTATATTGTTTTGTTTTTTCTCCCCAGATGCATTGCTCCTAATTGAATTCTATTTGTCACTTTCTACCTTTCAACCAAACCAGTGTTACATAGAAACATAGGAGATAGGAGCAGGAGGAGGCCATTCAGCCCTTTGAGCCTGCTCTGCCATTCATCACGATCATGGCTGAACATCCAACTCAATAGCCTCATCCTGCTTTCTCCCATAACCTTTGATCCCATTCACCCCAAGTACTAAATCTATCCTCCTCTTGAATACATTCAAATGTTTTGCCATCAACTATTTCCTGTGGTAATGAGTTCCACAGGCTCATCACTCTTTGGGTGATGAAATGTCTCCTCATCTCCATCCTAAATGGTCTACCCCGAATCCTCAGTCCCTGGTTCTGGACACACCCACCATCGGAAACTTCCTCCCTGCATTAACCCTGTCTAGCCCTGTTGGAATTTTATAAGTCTCTATGAAATCTCCCCCTCCTTCAGCTGAACTCCAGCAAAAACAATCCAAAACTATTTGACAGCCATCCTTTTTACTATCAACTACTTTTGTGTTGTCTGCAAATAGCCCAGTCATGCTTCTCACATTTAGGTCAATATTATTGGTATATACACCAAAAGGAGTAAGGGACCTGATGCTGAGCCCTGTGGAGCATCACTGAAAACGGCACTTCATTCACATAAACAGCCATGGACCATTACTCTTTGTTCCATGTGACTGATCCAATTTTAGATCCAAATTACCACATTTCCCTGTATCCTGTGGGCTTTAATTATTCTGACAAATATGCCAGTGTGGGGTCTTGTCAAATGCTTGACTAAAATCCATGTATACAACATCCACCACACTACTCTCTGAAATCCTCCTTTTTACTTGCTCAAAAAGAATTCAAGTAAGTTTGTAAGACATGACTTTTCTTTAACAAAACTATGCTGACTACCTCAGATTAATAAATGCCTCTCCGAGTAACAGGTAAACCTATCTCTCAGTATCATTCCTAGTAACTTGCCTACCACTGAGGTTAAACTAAGAGACATTAATTATGTGGCCTATCCTTGTCATCCCTTTTGAAAACTGGTACAATGTTTATAGATTTCCAATTCTGTGTTATTTCATCTATATCTAATGAGGATTGGAAAACGATCCTCAGAACACCTATTATTTCTGCCCTGGTTTCCTTTAAGGAAGCGTAGACTACAATCCATCTGGCCTTGATTATTTGTCTATCTTCAAGGAAATACCCCATTTCTCATTATGTTTATGTTATCTAATATTTCACATTCACACTGTTTCTCTTTAACCACAATGTTTTCTTAAAGGAGATGGATGATGCAGAGAGAGAGACAAGATACTCATTTAGAACTCTGCCCATATCATCTGCATCCACACACAAGTTAACCATGTACGTCTCCAATAGGCCCAACCCTTCCTTAATCTTTGTATTAATCTTCATGTCCTGATGAAACATCTTAGGATTTTCCTTAATTTTATCAGCCAATACATTTTCATATCCTCTCTAATTCACATTACCCCTGTACTTTTTACGCTCCAAGCTTCCTAAAATAATACTTATTTTAAGATTGTCATAAGCTTTACTTTTCTGATTTATGTTACCCTGTATGCTCCTGAGTAACCAGGGAGATTACTAAGTTTGACAACATCATCCTTTGTTTTTGTGGAGACATGTCTATACCGTGCCTGTAGAATCTCGCTTTTCAATGCCTCCCACTGATTTATCATTGACCTTTCTTCAAATAGGCGTAACCAGTTGCTCTTCTCCAAATCATCTTTTAACTTTCTAGTTTACTATCTTCAAAATGGGCTTCTAGTTCATCTACCTACTCTGCCTCATATGTTAAGATTAAATGTAGAATTGCAGCTTCTCACATTGAGTCTCTTAAGTGCTGGCTAAAAAAGCTGTTCAAACATTTTGTGCCTTTCACAGTATTTGCATTTCAGTTGACGATTGGATAGTTTGAAACCTCCAAATATTGTTTGCGAACTCAAATTTGCATTTTTATTTGCAACTCTCTCCTACTATTTGGAGGGTTACAATAGTTACACTAATTGTCTCTTTCTTGTTTCTGAGCTCAACCCATATGGTCACATTTGACGTTTAGTATATCATTCTTCCTCACTGAATGACTCTTTAACCAATAATGCTCCATCTCTCTTTTTGTTTTTCCAAATCCCCCTTTGTCACCCTGACAGAAAATTCTAAAGCAAGGGATCTTGAATTAGTATCCTTACCACTTTTTAAACCAGGCTTCCATTTTAGTAAAGTTTTGGTCTGTAATACCTCTGCTTACAAAGGTTTTTTGGGTGGAGTTGGAGACATGTTGGCTTAGTGGTTAGCATTGCTGCCTCACAGCACCAGGGACCCAGGTTCGATTCCAGGTTGACTGTCTGTGTGGAGTTTGTACATTCTCCCTGTGTCTGCGCGGGTTTCCTCCCACAGTCCAAAGATGTGCCGGTCAGGTGAATTGGCCATTCTAAATTGCCAATAATGTTAGGTGCTTTAGTCAGAGGGAAATAGGTCTGGGTGGGTTACTCGTTGTAGGGTCGGTGTGGACTTGTTAGGCCAAAGGGCCTGTTTCCACACTGTAGGGAATCTAATCTAATCTAAAAAAAAGATGGGCGGTGAGAGACTCACATGGAACATAAACACAAGCAAGGGACACCAATACACAAGCAAAATAAAATGGATGCTGGAAATCTGTATTCTGAATCCAGCATCCATCAATTGGTGTGAATAGTCTTCTTCTGAACTGTCCATTCTATGTAATTCTATGAAAAGACTAGATTACTAACAATGTGGAAACAGGCCCTTCGGCCCAACAAGTCCACACCGACCCTCCAAAGAGCATCCCACCCATTTACCCCTTCAGCGAATACTACGGGCAATTTAGCATGGCCAATTCACCTAACCTGCACATTCTTGGACTGTGGGATGAAACCAGAGCACCCGGAGGAAACCCACGCAGACATGGGGAGAATGTGCAAACTCCACATAGACAGTTTCCCGAGGCAGGAATTGAACCCAGGTCTCTGGCGCTGTTAGATTAGATTAGATTAGATTACTTACAGTGTGGAAACAGGCCCTTCGGCCCAACAAGCCCACACCGCCCCACCGAAGCGCAACCCACCCATACCCCTACATTTACCCCTCACCTAACACTTCGGGCAATTTAACTTGGCCAATTCACCTAACCTGCACATCTTTGGACTGTGGGAGGAAACCGGAGCACCCGGAGGAAACCCACACAGACACGGGGAGAACGTGCAAACTCCACACAGTCAGTCGCCTGAGGCGGGAATTGAACCCGGATCTCCGGCACTGTGAGGCAGCAGTGTTAACCACTGTGCCACTGTGCCGCCCATGGACAGTATTTCCATATAAATGTGTTTTGTTTATAATGTAAAAATCCTACAGCCTGTTTTCAGGAATCTTAACTCTTTTGTGACAGACTGAACATAAGATCCTGATGACCGAGTAACAGAAATGAATGGTAGTATAGGAGCTGCAGGTTTATGACATCATGTGGTTGGTACTTCAAAACTACCAGCAGAATACCTGAAAATATGGTAAGAGATTGGAAATCAGCAAGTCTGGGAGCAGGCGAGAAAATCCAACAACACTTTAAGCTCAGTCAGAGATGGCAGACATGAATTTCTTGGAAATAAACAAAATTGGGTCAAATAAATATCTTTGAGTTGGTTTAACAATGACAGCAAAACTGAAAGAATTCATTCTTTAAATAAAATGACCCACCCTGTTTCTTAACACACCCTTTAATGTTCTGCTGAACTGCACATTAAAAACATAAAGCTGGGGAACGTCACTCGTAGGGTCCCCCCATTGGAGATTGTGGCTTAGGCTGATGACAAATGAAAGCTCCTTTTAACCAGGAGATCTGTGTTTCCATTGACTTCATACACACTTAGGGAAGGAAAATCAATTGGAAAAATATTGATCTGAGAAAGGTTTATGCAACGAGAGGACAAATTGGTCAAATTCAGAAATATTTGAGAAGCTTGTCATTTTTAGGTCTGACAGTACTGCTGTGAATTCATTTGTGTACATTCCTTTTAGTAGTGGCAACTCAGGAATGTTATTTGGGAGGATCCCACAGGTATGTTGAAATAGAATTCTTCAGGCACTTCTCTTCGGAGGAGTGCCTCGAGACATGGGTACGAGAGTATTTCCAATTACATCAAGATGCATCATAACCTCAGCCAGTTCCCTTGAATCATGTAAGGTGATGGCATCAAATACTGAAACTTCAACTGGTTAAAAACTTGAGCGGTAACTATTCCCCTCCCAATGGCTACATCGGTTTGCACAGGTTGATTGATGCAATGCTACTGAAGGAATAGGTAGAGGAAAAATCTGCCACTGTGCACTCTGAACCAAATTTTAAAATGATAGAAAAATGTAACCAAGTTTATGGGGTCACTGTCACTACAATTGTTCAACAGCACCGAATGGCATAATATTATTCCATCACCAATCATGCTTACATCTGAAATGTAAATACTAATAAGGGGGAACAACAGATCAGCTCCCTGATCCCCTCCATGGTTTAGTGGACAAGGGGGGAAATGATTGAGATTCTCTGCATGGTCTGTACTAAGTTAGTTGATTCCAGCATTGGAATACTTGGTGTGCACCAATTGGCATTAATGCCCTCGTCTAGGAGGGGTGGGCAATTGTCAATCTCATTTTGCTGTTCCTGATGGTATCCAGTGATCACTTTGAGAAAATGTATGTGTTAATGAATGTTTGGGAAAGTCAGGGTGAAACTCACTAGCGATGGTCCTTTTGGTTCATTAGTCTGCCACTACTCACTGTACAAGACCACACACAAAAATATCCCTTCAGTATAAAAGATTGAAGGATGGATTGATCAAGGTATTTAAAATGTTAAAAGGATTTCCTTGGATAAGTACAGACAAACTGTTTCATGTGATGTGGGAATCTTGTATGGGGTGTTGTATTCCAGAAATCCAGTTGCTTATGGATAGAACTGGACCCAATCTTTGCACACTTCTGCAACTATTTACAGAGTTATACATTACAAACAGTTGCTCCTAACACACACAAAAAAACTAGAGTTTCAGTCTCTCTCTATTTGAGGAGGCTCAAGTGAATGGTCAATTAATGGCTCATACTGTACACAATTAACAAAATGAATATATACTTAACATGAGTGGAATAATCTTAAAATGAGAGCTAGGGCATTTAGAAGGGAAATCCAGAAATTCTTTTTCCACACAAAGGGTACTACAAATCTGAAACTCATTCCTAACAGGTTGTAGATGCTGGACCTTTCAAGACTGGTGTCAATAGATTATTGTTAGATAAGAGTAACAGGGACGTGGAGAAAGGTAGAAAAAATGGAGTAGATAATTAAGGATCTAGTTGAACGTGAAATGGTTTGAGGAATCAAAGAGCTGAATTCCATCCTGGCCAAGTGGATGAGCACTGGAGGCTGCTGGAATGTATAATGTTGGCTGGAGAACATGGAGAAAATGGAGATAAAATCAGATGTTAATCAGAAAAGAAAGTGGTGGAACTTCTCAGTGTGGGACACAGTGCTCCTGTTAAAGGAAGAACTTGCATTGATTTTAATACATCTCACATCCACAGGGTGACGTCAAGTGCTACACAGCAAATGAAGTATAGGGACTGTTTTCACGTAGCAACAAACATGTACGCACCATCAAGGTCACACCATCGGCAATGATGCAAAAACAGATAAATTGTTTTAGCAATGTTGTCTGAGGGGAAAAATATTGGCTTCCTTCCATCAACAAGATGGAATCAGTTAACTTAACTGAACATGCAGCAAATAGTCCACTCTTCAAAAGGTGCACATTTGTGATGTTCTTACACATTTGCAAATCTTGAAATTAGATTGTCTGGATCCCAACTCTGTCTGAAAATATTCCCTTTCAAACAAAGTCACCACTTCAGCTGAAGAGGGTTCATTTTATTTAAGAAGGGAAAGAAAGTTTTCATGTATTGTTTTATTGCTGCTTCCTTCTCACAAATACTCTGTTTTTTTTTGTGATTTGAAATCTCAGAAGCAAAGTACATGAATCTATACAGCATCTGACACAGAATCCCTCCAGTGTGGAAGCATCCCATTAACTCCCTCCTACCCTGTCCCTCTAACCTTGCATTTAGCATGGCCAATCCACCTAACCTACACATCCTTAGACTGGAGAGGAAACTGGAGCACCCAGAGAAAACCCACACAGACACTGGAAGCATGTGCAAACACCATACAGACAATCATCCAAGGGTGGAATTGAACCGGGGGTCCCTGGTGCTGTGAGGCAGTCGTGCTAACCACTGAGCCCTCATGTTACCCCAATTCTCAGCATGAGGTGCAAAACTTCACAGTCAATACGTATTAGTCTGTGTTACATAAGGAGGGTGTGCTTAGTTCAGTTGGCTGGTTTGCAATACAGAGTAATATCAATAACGTGGGTACACTTCCTATACTCGCTGATCTTACCATGAAGAACACTTCTTCTCAACTTCTCTCCTCAACTAAAGCATGGTGATCCTCAGATTAAATCAATGTTTCACTCAAATAGACAGCAACCCTATGGTCTAATCAGACTATTATGAATTTACCTTTATGACATAGTTGAACTGGAAGTCAATTATTGGGCCATGTTAACCAGAACTTTCTGCTTGTTTACATCTATCAGAGTTGGCAAGTGAGCCTTGGTTTAATTAATAATTGAAAAGACAGCACATTCAACACTGCCTCACTCCCTTGGTAATGCATTCAAGATGCCAGCCAATGTGTAGTGTTCAAATCTTGGTAAGGGCCTCGCAGCCACAATCATCTGATATTTAATAACCGAGCCAAGATAAACCTGAAAAGAGGACAAGTGTGATATACAGATTGAAATAAATCAGGGTGGAGAGAATGGAAAGTTGTCAGGGCACCATTTCAGTGTGTGTGGGATGAATGTCCTTGATACGGGAAGAGATGAAAATGGAGAACTTACTGGGGCCAGGCATCACAGCCTTTGCAAAGTAAGGCTTTACAAATGTAAAACTTTGAAAAATTTACTGGCTAGGCCTGCATTTATTGCCCATCCCTAATTGCCCGGAGGGTACTTAAGAGTTAACCACATTGCTGCGGGTCTGGAGTCATGTGTTAGCCAGACCAGGTGAGGATGGCATTAGTGAACCTGACAATTAATAATGGTTTCCTATCATCATTAGACTCTTAATTCCACATTCTATCACACCTGATAGGGAACTTGCTATTACAAAAGCGAAACAGTTGAATCGAAATGATACATTTAAACAGATGAACCCTGTACACTTCGCCACTGAGTAAATATAAAGAGCTCTGTTAATGGGCGGCCTCAGAAGAGCTGATGTGTGGTTCAGGACCACAATGTGGACTGATCTGGCACTCAGTTCTTTTACAGAGACCTACGGTCGTTCTGGAATGAGAGGACAATTTGTAAAATGCGCGCTGCCAATATTTAGCTAGCGTTCCCACGCTCACCATTGTTAAGTACTGCAGCGCATTGATTTCCACATCAACATGCTGATACTTGTTCGCTGATTTAAAAAAAAGACATTGGAAACGTTTCTGAAAGAAATGTCGATGAGTAGGAGCGCAAGCTCAGCAATACAGAACAACTTGTTCCAGTTTACAGGGGGGAGAATAGTCAGGTGAAAACGCCTCAGCGTACAAAGGGGAAACCAATTACCCCAAGAGTTAGTCTCCATCTAAACATAGGGCTGTCAACGGCCACGGGAAATGTCCGATGTAATGTTGGTTTTGGCGGAACTGGTTACAAGTGTAACCGAAGGCCCCAGCAATGTCCTGTACAATATGTCTCTCTCACACACACAGCCGCCTGGCAGCTGGGTCACTGAATACGTTTCATGTAAACATGTCTTTCAGCTGCTTACAAATCAAGTAGAATCTCTTCTGTTTAGGAGTTCAATTAGGCCAAGTGGATCCTACATTCACCTACCAACAACAGCAAAGTATTAGTTCGGCAGCCCCCACCCCCAGGGTGTTTCTCATTATTCCCTTTTTGTAAAGCATAGTTGTTGTGGATAAAGGTTACCTAAACGTTAGGTGAATTGGCCTTGCTAAATTGCCCGTAGTGTTAGGTGGATTAGTTAGGGGAAATGGGTCGGTGTGGACTTGTTGGGCCGAAGGGCCTGTTTCCACACTGTCGAGAATCTAATCCACGTTGTACAATTACTCGTCACAATTCCTGGTATTTGGATATAGACCTTTTTTTTCTGAACCACCCCCCAACACGCTAGTTCTGTTTGAAATCAAGCTTGTCTCTGTCAGATACACGGTTCTGGGGTTTGATGAGAAAATAATCGTTTGGAATAAAAGTATTATTCGCCATGAGGAGGCGGTAGGTGCTAAGTACAAAGTGTGATATTTAACTCGGTGGAGATAATAAAACACGATATAATTCATCAATTAGTTTGTGTGGAGCTTCCAATGGGAAGGCTTCCAATGGCAGTAGTGAATCCCTTAGTGTCTCACACCTGCACACACACACCATGGGTGCTGGGGAAAAAATAAGCACTACCGCACTTAGGTGGTAGTGTAGGGGTTAAAATAAAAACCCAGAAAAAGAAAAAAAAAACACGAGTTCAGTGTAGGGAGTGAAGAAAAAAAAGTGAATCCCTTAGTAAGGGCAGTGCTTGTCACTGGCCACTCGGGTATTTTCCTATCTTCCTGGTGGTGGAATTTGAATAAAGATTCGTGCACTTTGTGTCTTTCACTGTGTCTCACACGTATACACACACACACCATGGGTGCTGAGGAAAGAAAATAAGCACTACCGCACTTAGGTGGTAGTGTGGGGGTTAAATAAAAAAAAAAGTGAATCCCTTAGGATATCTGAAAGTCGAGTATATGAAGGATATGAGCAAAGGGCGTGAAACGTGATCCTTTAGTTTAATTCTTCAGTTTATTGGTAATTGTGCTAATTATGAAACAAAACATAATGAAACCAGTCAATGCATACAGCCAATGACCGATTATTACCCAGCAGTTACTGCGTTTAAATAATGAGTTTTCGAATAAGTATCCCAATGGCTTCAAAATCAGTGCAGTTTTTAAAAAAGTTGCATTTACATAGCACCTTTTCCTTCCTGAAGATGTCCCCGAGCACTTGCTAGTTTAAAGAGTTTCCAAAATGTGTTTCCTGTTAAAATCCCTTTCATGAGGGTATTCCTGCAGCATCCTCTGAGGTGAAGGTTAAGCTGACCGTCAGCATTCAGCCAGAGCGGCCTCCTGCTTGAGACCTCTCCAGCTTTCGCCTTGTGGTCCTGGAGCAGTCACGTGTACGGGGGGGGGGGGTAAGGAGGTCAGTCATTCAACACACAATGACTCCCACAAACATCACGTAACGATGAGCAGATAATTTTGTTTTGTGGTAGACGCGTCACTGGACTCGAAATGCTGACCCTGCTTTCTGCAGCAATTTCTATCTTTCAGATCTTCTGCATCCGCTGTTCTTTATTTAAGTGGAATGTTTCTATGATATTCACTGAGGGATAAATCTCCTCCTGGACACTGAAGATAGATCATCTTTCAAATATGGCCGCGGGATATTCATGGTATTGATTCCAGGGATGAAAAGTCTGTGGACAAGTCGAGGTTGAAATGGTTTGCACTTGCTGGAAATGATAAGAATGGGGTAGGTTTGATTGAGGTATATAAAATGTTTAAAACGATCGATAAGGTGGACTTTGAACAGATGTTTTCCCCTTGTGGGACAGTCTCCAACAACAGATCATTAGATCTCAAGTGAGAGAAGGTGGGTTCAAAAGGGAGATGAGGAGAAACTGAGGGTTGTGAAATCTCTGGAACTCACTGTCTCAGCGTGCAGTGGAGGCAGAATCCAGAAAGAAATCACGTGTTTCTGATGAAAAGCGGGAAAAAGGGCTGTTGGGAGCAGGCGGAAGAGTGGATGTGAGACCAGGATAAAATTGGCCATGATCATGTTAAATGGCGGAGCAGGCTGGAAGGGCTGAATTGCCGACTCCCACTCCTACATTCCTGTTTCACGTGCAGCCAAGAAAGCGGACATAGCCTTGCCGTGACATCTCCACCCCCAACAAGAAAGCCCCTACGACACTACAGCATGACGGTGGACCCACAAGCATTGGATTCTGATGCGCCCCCGGGATTGTGAAAGGGTAACCAAATCCTTGCCCATACCAGTTGAGTCTGAAATAGTGGTGTCTTTTCATTGGAAGAGCAAGGGACATCAATAGCAAATATGCCAAGCTGACTGGACAGTCCCAACTAAATCGGATGCTGTGGGAAGCCTCCGAGATATTGTAACTGGGTTGCACGGTCCCATTCAAACACAACATGACTTTACACACTGAATGGATGTCCAGGCTGGGGAATTTGAGAGTGTAGGGCCCACAGCATCTTCTAGTACTGCCAGGAATGGCGAAGTGAAGGCAACGAGAAAGACGAGTCGATGTCCGACTGACCGGAGAAAAGAGGAGTTTAAATAGGAGGAAAGGGATTGAAAATGGGAAGGACACGACGGTGATGGGCGAGTGGAACTTAGAGCCAGAAACTGGTTGCTGGCAGATGACGGCTGGAGATCTGTCGTATTCAAGAGTCTGGACAGAATAAATAGGGAGAGAATGGTCCCATGCGAAAGGGTCGAGATGGCGGGGGAACAGATTTAAAGTAAACTCAGCAAAAAAAAACCTGATTAATCTTTGTCACACAATGAATGGTTAGAACTAAAGAGCAGGAATAGGCCATTCGGCCCATCGAGCCTACTCCACCATTTGGTAGGATCGTGGCTGATCTTAGCATTGAAATGCATTGGTGGGGAGGGGGTGTCAAAGTGTGTTGCTTGGAAAAAGCACAGCAGGTCGGGTACATCCGTGCAGGAGGACGGTCGACGTTTCAGGTCGGAACCGGGAACGTGGACTCTCCCGCTCTTCTGATGCTGTGCTTTTTCGAGCTCCACATTTTACCGACTCTGATGGACAGACTTGACTGAAAAGGCTGTTCTAACAAACGGGTGTACAAATCCTTGCTGGAATCCAAAAGCGTGTTGTGTGTGTGTGTAAATGTCCCCTTCCATCGTGTAGCGCCGGGGCTGTGGAGAAGCAGTACTGTGACAGTCTCTCTGTTTGGAGAGCACAGTGTGAGGCTCGAACCATGCTCTGCCGCTAGTGGTCATTATCATTGACGTCAATAGGGAGACGCAGATGTGGGGCTCGGATTTCCGCAAAGCAGCAACACACACATACACCGAGAGAGAGAGAGAGAGCGCTCTGCAGAGAGAGATCCCAGGCTGGCCGTCTTAGCAAATGACAGTCATGGCTGCAAGAAGCAGGGGTTGAAGGTGCCGTGCCTGCCCAGTTCCCCGGGAGCTGCTGCTGCTGCATTGGAAGCGGACAGAGCCCAGCCAGAGAGCGGGAGCACCGCACTGCAGGTGAGTTCGCCTCCCACTTGAAGCGGCGCTAGTCTTTACCTGGGGGCTGCTATTCGCTTCTGAAGCTCACCGCATCTCCAGACCTCACACCCGGCTCCAATTTTACTCAACTCTGCTTTTAAAAAAAAAACAAAAAGAAAGTTAGTCATTTATTTCCCTCCCTCCTCTAGGTGAGCACCAAGTCTAATGCAATCCGTGACATTGAGATTGACTCAGATAGCGTTCAGCCTGGAGGGGAGGGGAGGCGAGGGCTTTGCATCGGTCCGGGAGGGTTGCACCAATCTCCTCACCTTTTTGCTGCTTCCTCTCTCTAGATCCAAGGGGAAAGGGTGAGAGAGTCCAGCCCTCCGACCACTACAGGCGCCCAACCTCACCCCACTTCCCCCCCCCAACCGCAGAGAGGGTGACATGGCCGGGCTGAGGCATTGCTACGACGGTAAGATCGCCGGGCTTTATGACCTGGATAAGACCCTGGGGAAGGGTCACTACGCCGTGGTGAAGTTGGCCCGGCACGTCTTCACCGGGGAGAAAGTGGCCGTCAAAGTGATCGACAAAACCAAGCTGGACAAGTCGGCGACAGGGCACCTCCTGCAGGAAGTGAGGTGTATGAAGTTGGTACAGCACCCCAATGTGGTCAGGCTCTACGAGGTGATTGACACCCAGACCAAACTCTACCTGATCCTGGAGCTGGGAGACGGTGGGGATATGTTCGACTACATCATGAACCACGAGAGGGGGCTCTCCGAGGACCGAGCCAAGACTTACTTCGCCCAGATCGTCCACGCCATCTCCTACTGCCACAAGTTGCATGTGGTGCACCGAGACCTGAAGCCGGAGAACGTGGTGTTCTTCAAAGACCAAGGGGTGGTCAAACTCACCGATTTCGGCTTCAGCAACCGATTCCAGCCCGGCAAGATGCTGACCACAAGCTGCGGCTCCCTGGCTTACTCAGCGCCCGAGATCTTACTGGGAGATGAATACGATGCACCTGCGGTGGGTGAGTAGACCAGCTCCGGTTGGGGTCCTGTAGCCCGCTCTCAGGTTTCACACGCCAAGAAAAAGACAAGCATGTTTGATCCGTGCAGCTTGCGCCTGAACCACACACCGCTAGCAGTGCACACTCTAAATAACAGACTGCACATTGAGAGACCCTCAGTCAGTTGCTCATGGTAACTACAAGGCTAGCAACACGAATGATGCAATTAAAGTATGAGAAGCCGAGCTTGGCTCAGTTTTTACTGCCACTCTCTCTCTCACACATGCACACAATTGTAGAAATATGAATGGAACTCATCTGCCAATCAGGTTTAATCAACAAAAGGATAGTAATATTGTAGTAACACTGGAAGTTGAATGGAAATTCTGGGATTGCTGGTAGTTTGTTCCCCCTGTTGTCTGGTGGGCATTGGAATAGAGATTGAGAAAGGTTTTGCTGCTCCTGATGTATCAATGACATTGGATCTTTCAACCAAACGCAACAGCTCTGGTCATCACATTAAAAGGGGCACCACATCCTCGCTTCGCAAACACGTAACTGAAAGTTGCACTCATTTACAGTTCACTTTCAAAGTTTGTTGGCACTTTCAGTTTCACTTCGCACCAAAAGCGACATCATAGAGTCACAGAGATGTACTACATGGAAACAGACCCTTCTGTCCAACCCGTCCAGGCCGACCAGATATCCCAACCCAATCTAGTCTCACCTGCCAGCGCCCGGCCCATATCCCTCCAAACCCTTCCTATTCATATACCCATCCAAATGCCTCTGAAATGTTGCAATTGTACCAGCCTCCACCACATCCTCTGGCAGCTCATTCCATACACGTACCACCCTCTGCGTGAAAAAGTTGCCCCTTGGGTCTCTTTTATATTTTTCCCCTCTCACCCTAAACCTATGCCCTCTAGTTCTGGACTCCCCAACCCCAGGGAAAAGACTTTGCCTATTTATCCTATCCATGCCCCTAATAGTTTTGTAAATCTCTATAAGGTCACCCCTCAGCCTCCGACGCTCCAGGGAAAACAGCCCCAGCCTGTTCAGCCTCTCCCTGTAGCTCAGATCCTCCAACCCTGGCAACATCCTTGTAAATCTTTTCTGAAACCTTTCAAATTTCACAACATCTTTCCGATAGGAAGGAGACCAGAATTGCACGCAATATTCCAACAGTGGCCTAACCAATGTCTTGTACAGCTGCAACATGACCTCCCAACTCCTGTACTCAATACTCTGACCAATAAAGGAAAGCATACCAAACGCCTTCTTCACTATCCTATCTACCTGCGACTCCACTTTCAGGGAGCTATGAACCTGCACTCCAAGGTCTCTTTGTTCAGCAACACTCCCTAGGACCTTACCATTAAGTGTATAAGTCCTGCTAAGATTTGCTTTCCTAAAATGCAGCACCTCGCATTTATCTGAATTAAACTCCACCTGCCACTTCTCAGCCCATTGGCCCATCTGGTCAAGACCCTATTGTAATCTGAGGTAACCCTCTTCGCTGTCCACTACACCTCCAATTTTGGTGTCATCTGCAAACTTACTAACTGTACCTCTTATGCTCACATCCAAATCATTTATGTAAATGACAAAAAGTAGAGGGCCCAGCACCGATCCTTGTGGCACTCCACTGGTCACAGGCCTCCAGTCTGAAAAGCAACCCTCCACCACCACCCTCTGTCTTCTACCTTTGAGCTAGTTCTTTATCCAAATGGCTAGTTCTCCCTGTATTCCATGAGATCTAACCTTGCTAATCAGTCTCCCATAGGCAACCTTGTCGAACACCTTACTGAAGTCCATATAGATCACATCTACTGCTCTACCCTCATCAATCTTCTTTGTTACTTCATTAAAAAACTCAATCAAGTTTGTGATACATTATTTTCCACGCACAAAGCCATGTTGACTATTCCTAATCAGTCCTTGTCTTTCCAAATACATGTACATCCTGTCCCTCAGGATTCCCTCCAACAACTTTCCCGCCACCGATGTCAGGCTCGCTGGTCTATAGTTCCCTGGCTTGTCTTTACCGCCCTTCTTAAACAGTGGCACCACATTAGCCAACCTCCAGTCTTCTGGCACCTCACCTGTGACTGTCGATGATACAAATGCCTCAGCAAGAGGCCCAGCAATCACTTCTCTCGCTTCCCACAGAGTTCTCGGGTACACCTGATCAGGTCCTGGGGATTTATCCACCTTTAACTGTTTCAAGACATCCAACACTTCCTCCTCTGTAATCTGGACATTTTGCAAGATGTCACCATCTATTTCCCTACAGTCTATCTTCCATATCCTTTTCCACAGTAAATACTGATGCAAAATATTCATTTAGTATCTCCCCCATTTCTGTGGCTCCACACAAAGGCCGCCTTGCTGATCTTTGAGGAGCCCTATTCTCTCCCTAGTTACCCTTTTGTCCTTAATATATTTTGTAAAACCCCTTTGGATTCTCCTTAATTCTATTTGCCAAAGCTATCTCATGTCTCCGTTTTGTCCTCCTGATTTCCCTCTTAAATATACTCCTACTTTCTTTATACTCTTCTAAGGATTCACTTGATCTATCCTGACATATGCTTCCTTCTTTTTCTTAACCAAACCCTCAATTTCTTTAGTCATCCAGCATTTCCTATACCTACCAGCTTTCCCTTTCACCCTGACAGGAATATACTTTCTCTGGATTCTTGTTATCTCATTTCTGAAGGCTTCCCATTTTCCAACCGTCCCTTTACCTGCAAACATCTGCCTCCAATCAGCTTTTGAAAGTTCTTGCCTAATACCGAAAAAATTGGCCTTTCTCCAATTTAGAACTTCAGCTTTCAGATCTGGTCTATCCTTTTCCATCACTATTTTAAAACTAATAGAATTATGGTCACTGGCCCCAAAGTGCTCCCCCCACTGACACCTCAGTCACCTGCCCTGCCTTATTTCCCAAGAGTAGGTCAAGTTTTGCACCTTCTCTAGTAGGTACATCCACATACTGAATCAGAAAATTGTCTTGTACACGCTTAAGAAATTCCTCTCCATCTAAACCTTTAACACTATGGCAGTCCCAGTTATGTTTGGAAAGTTAAAATCCCCTACCATAACCACCCTATTATTCTTACAGATAGCTGAGATCTCCGTACAAGTTTGTTTCTCAGTTTTCCTCTGACTATTGGGGGGGGTCTATAATACAATCCCAATAAGGTGATCATCCCTTTCTTATTTCTCAGTTCCACCCAAATAACTTCCCTGGATGTATTTCTGGGAATATTCTCCCTTAGCACAGCTGTAATGCTATCCTTTATCAAAAATGCCACTTCCCCTCCTCTTTTGCCTCCCGTTCTATCCTTCCTGTAGCATTTGTATCCTAGAACATTCAGCTGCCAGTCCTGCCCATCCCTGAGCCATGTTTCCATAATTGCTATGATATCCCAGTCCCACGTCCCTAACCATGCCCTGAGTTCATCTGCCCTCCCTGTTAGGCCCCTTGTATTGAAATAAATGCAGTTTAATTTACTAGTCCTACCTTGTCCCTGCGTGCCCTGACTGTTTGACTCACTTCTGTTCTCAGCTGTACCCATCTCAGATCGATCTCTTTCCTCACTATCTCCCTGGGTCCCCCCCACCCCCCCCCACCCCCCCCCCCCCCCCCCCCACCTTACTAGTTTAAATTCTCCCAAGCAGTTCTAGCAAATTTCCCTGCCAGTATATTAGTCCCCTTCCAAGTTAGGTGCAATCCGTCCTTCTTGTACAGGTCACTTCTACCCCAAAAGAGATTCCAATGATCCAAAAATGTGAATCATTCTCCCATACACCAGCTCCTCAGCCATGCATTCATCTGCTCTATCCTCCTATTCCTGCCCTCACTAGTTCGTAGCACTAGGAGTAATCCAGATATTACTACCCTTGAGGACCTCCTTTTTAAAATTCTACCTAACTCTCTGTAATCTCCCTTCAGAGTCTCAACCTTTTCCCTTCCAATGTCGTTGGTTCCAATGTGGACAATGACCTCCTGCTGGCCCTCTTCCCCCGTGAGAACATTCTGCACCATCTCTGAGACATCCTTGATCCTGGCACCAGGGAAACAGCACACCATCCTGCTTTTTCTCTGCTGGCCACAGAAACGTCTGTCTGTACCTCTGGCTACAGAATCCCCTAACACAATTGATCTCTTGGAAGCCGACGTACCCCTCATTGCATTAGAGCCAGTCTCAATACCAGAAACTTGGCTGTTCGTGCTACATTCCCCTGAGAATCCATCACCCCTTACATTTTCCAAAACAGCATACCTGTTTGAAATGGGTATGTCCACCAAAGTCTCCGGCACAAGGTGCCTACCTCTCTTACCTTTCCTGGAGTTAACCCATCTATGTGACTGTATCTGAGACTTTCCCCCCTTTCTATAACTGCCATTCATCACATACTGTAGCTGTTGCAAATTCCTCATCGCTTCTATTTGTCTCTCCAACCGATCCACTCGATCTGATAAGATTTGCATCCAACAGCATTTATGGCAGATATAATCTGCAGTAACCCTTAAACTCTCTTTAAACTCCCATATCTGACAAGAAGTACATATCACTGCAAAGGCCATTTTTGCTCCTTCACAATCTACAGACCCAGAAAATAACACCATCTTATTCCTCTACAAACACTGCCCCAGGTTAAATTAATAGCTATGGCTTATATTTTAAGTTTAATCAAGGGACTTATCTCCAAAAACATATAATCAAAGAATCCACTGTACCCACTACTGCAGCCTTTCTATTGGACAGACTTAAAACAACATTTAACTTATCTGATTCTGTGCTGTGAACTTCACCCAATAGTTCCAAGATTAGTTGTGAATTTCACTTTGTTAATTTTCCCAGATGCACTCCGATGTCCAGCGATACACGAATTCAAACAGCAACAAGGCTTTTTTTCTTTAAATCAGTGTTTACTGTGGAAAAGGATATGGAAGTTATCGAATGTGGGGAAATGGATGGTGACATCTTGAAAAAAATGTCCATATTACAGAGAAGGTGGTACTGGATGTCTTGAAATCATGAAAGTGGATAGATCCCCAGGACCTGATCGGGGGTACCCTAGAACACTGTGGGAAGCTAGGGCAGTGATTGCGGGGCCTCTTGCTGAGATACTTGAGTCATCAATAGTCACAGGTGAGGTGCCGGAAGACTGGAGGTTGGCAAACGTGGTGCCACTGTTTAAGAAGGGTGGTAAGGAAAAGCCAGGGAACTATAGACCAGTGAGCCTGACGTCGGTGGTGGGCAAGTTGTTGGAGGGAATCTTGAGGGCAGGATTTACATGTATTTGGAAAGGTAAGGACTGATTAGGAATAGTCAACATGGTTTTGTGCATGGGAAATAATGTCTCATGAACTTGATTTAAGTTTTTTGAAGAAGTAACAAAGAGGATTGAAGAAGGCAGAGTGGCAGACATAATCTATATGGACTTCAGTAAGGCGTTCGACGAGGTTCCTCATGGGAGACTGGTTAGCAAAGTTAGATCTCATGAAATACAGGGAATATTAACCATTTGGATAGAGAACTGGCTCAGAGAGAAGACAGATGGTGATGGTAGAGAGTTGCTTTTCAGACTGGAGGCCTGTGACCAGTGGAATGCCACAAGGATTGGTGCTGGGTCCACTGCTTTTTGTCACTTACATAAATGATTTTGATATGAAAATAGGTAGTATAGTTAGATGACATCAAAATTGGAGGTGTAGTGGACAACGAAGAAGATTACCTCAGAGTGTAACGGGATCTTGATCAGATGGGCCAATGGGCTGGCGAGTGGCAAATGGAATTTAATTTAGATAAATGTGAGGTGCTGCATTTTGGAAAAGCAAATCCGAGCAGGACTTTGTACTTAATGGTAAGGTCCTAGAGAGTGTTTCTGAACAAAATTACCTTGGAGTGCAGATTCATAGCTCCTTGAAAGTAGTCGCAGGTAGATAGGATAGTGAAGAAGGCATTTGGTATGCTTTCCTTTATTGGTCAGAGTACTGAGTATAGGAATTGGGAGGTTGCAGCTGTACAGGATGTTGGTTAGGCCACTGTTGGAATATTGTGTGCAATTCTGGTCTCCTTCCTATCGGAAAGATGTTGCAAAACATGAAAGGGTTCAGAAAAGATTTACAAGGATGTTGCCAGGGTTGAGGATTGGAGCTATAGGGAGAGGCTGGGGCTGTTTTCCCTGGAATGTCGGGGAATGAGGAGTGACCTATAGATGCTTACAAAATCACAAGAGGCATGGATAGGATAAATAGAAAAGTTGTTTTCACTGGGGTGGGGGAGCACAGAACTAGAGGGTATAGGTTTAGGGTGAGGGGGGGAATGATATAAAAGGGACCTAAGGGGTAGCTTTTTCAGAGGGTGGTGTGTGTATGAAGTGAGCTGCCAGAGGAGGTGGTGGAGGCTGGTACAGTTACAACATTTAAAAGACATCTGCATGAGTCTCTGAATCGGAAGGGTTTAGAGGGATATGGGCCAAGCACTGGCAAATGGGACGAGATTAGTTTAGGATATGTGCTCGGCATGGATGACTGTTTCTGTGCTGTACATCTCTATGACTCTAAAACTCTGAGGATTGAGAGTCTTTGGAATTCTTTCATTCAAAAGCTGGAAGCAGAGCCCTTGAATATTTCTAAGGAAGATGTAGATTCTTGATAAGCGAGGGAACTGGGATAGTAAAAGGTTATGGGGGGAGGTGGAAATATGGAGTAATCAGATCAGCCATGATCTTATTGAATGACAGAGCAGACTTGAGGGGCCGATTGCCTACTCCTCCTAACTTGTATGTTTTGTATGAGCAGCTCTGTAGGGACCATTGGGGATAATCCTGGATGATGTCTCTTTACCTTTCCCTTGCCCTTAAGTAAGCATAAGCCTTTAACCATGCCTGTACTGAGACTTAGCACAGAGCTATCTAGAGCAGAAAGAGGTCATTTGGCTCATTCGAGAGTTCTTTCTAGTCCAGATGCAATCAGCCCCACTCCCTGCTCCTTTCCCATTTAGCAGATCATTAGAGCTTGTGGTAAGACACTAAAAATTGACTGACCAGCTCCAGAAACACGCTGGTGAAGCCCAGTCACAGAAGATGTTAGCATTTATCTGTGCATCAACATTTATTCACAGTAATAGATAAGGATATATTTCTAAGTAGTGCTTCAAGAATAAATTGTCTTACTTAGATTTGGAATGTGCTGGGTTATTATGCATTTATTTACTATAAGTAACATCACTAATAAATGACAGGGTAGAAATTTCTTGTATAAAGGTTATGTCACAAACAAATGACATGGTGTGACAATCTGCATTTGGAGTTTGCAATTTTCCTTGAGTACTGATCAGCATTACATATGCTTTCCTGCAGTGTCTTCATAGAGTGCAAGTATACCTCCACACTGATACCGATGGGTTGCATTCATAAAGAAAAGTCCTAGTGTGAAACGGATGCATTTGGGGCTATATTACATGTATCGCTGAGTTTGACACTAAGGCATGCCGGAATAGAGAAAGGGGTTATACTCTTGATTGTTTCTGGGAATGCTGAATGCTGATTCTCAGTACCAGAAATAGGGAAGTGTACACCGTTGCAGCTTAAACATCCTGTAACTTGCACAGAAAAGCTACCAAAAGGCCTACATTCCAATCTATCAGTCTTAGTGCTCGAGAAGGTACCATTAACACGCATCTGATTCTATGGACCAGGCTCATTTCTGAAAGATTTTGACATTTTAACTTAGGATTTTTCTGTAAAGTTATTGCCAGATTGTTACAGACCATTCAGAAATCTTGAGAAATAGTTATGCGTGTGAGGAAATACAGCATATCAAAAACATAATCTTGTATGAGAGTCCTTGGCTACTGGGTTATTAAATAGCAGCAGGCTGTCAGGCAAGAAGGCTTTGCACTCACCCACAAATTCGGAACTTGCATTGTTACAGTCATCAGGAAGAATGCCATTCTATTTTGATGTTGTTGTGCCCCGGTTGTCTTGAACCTGTATCAATAACATCAGTTAAAATCGTTGTAAACTTAATACATCAAAAATACACTTGGTGGAAATTGCTTAAATACAGAAATTATAAGGTCCTTAACTGTCCAAAGAAGAAATGTTGGAATTAGTCAGGTTACACAGCATCTGTGGAGGCAGGAACTGAATTAGTATTTTAGATTGTTACCGATTGTGGGGAAAAAAAAATCATTGATTTGAAACAACAATGTCAGTCGGTGATCTGAAATATTAACTCTCTCCACAGATGCCAGCCTACCCGCTAAGGATTTCTGTCATTTTATGACTTTATTTCAGATTTCCAGCATCCACAGTATTTTAATTTTTTGTTCTTGTCCACAAGTTTTTACAAGCTGGATAATTATCATTTATATGAGTATGTAATTAGGGACTGAAGTTCATTCATTTTCTGCATGCAGTTGAATGTGATTACACTGAAATGTCAAAGAATATTACCTGCAATAGTGATTCAGACATTTTACCATCAAGCTGAACTCATTCAGCAGTGTAGAAGAGAGGACTGGAGGAGAGTTTAACACAGGCCCATAATAGAACATTCTGCTGATACTATCCCAATGTTTTTGCAGAGACAAATTAAACACTTGCTTTCTTGTTGAGCTCAGGACTTGATCCCTGAACAGATGTTGAATTTCACTGTGCTTCTAGCCGTAGCTGTACATCATAGACATTAGCCATGTATTTTCCCATCTCTTTTTAATTCTGAAATTCAATTATGGCCAAATAACATAAGCCAAAACATCAGCAAAACTCTGCTATCCTCATCCTAACTTGCATCAAGTCCCACTCTCTCATCATCCCTATGCTTGTTGACATACATTGGTTTTCAGCCCAGCATCACTTCAAACATAGAATTACAATTCATACATTCAACTCGATCCATAGACTTATCGCTCCCTGTATGTATAGCTTCTTAAAGCCTTTCAATTTTGGCCTCTTGTGCATCTCTATTTTCTTCCCACCATTAGTGACTGCATCTTTAAGCTGTTTAGGTCTACGTTCTGGTATAAGTCTCTACTATTCTTGCTCCTGATTTTTAAAAGAATTCTTACTTATTTTTGACAAGTCTTTTGCACTTAATGGCTCCTTCTATGAATTGCTGTCATTTTGTTCACCTGACTGTGCTCCTGTTAAGCACCTTAGGATCTATTACCCTGTTATAGAAGCTCCTTAAATGTGTGCTATATAAGGCCTCTCAAAAGAGAGTAACATTGTTTTTCAGGCTTCTGATGTATTTGTATAGATGTAATGCTGTTGGAGGACAGTGGAGCCATTTCTCTTTCTCAAACAAAAGTTTGTTATGTAATGAGTAAGCTGGACTGGAGCCAGATTGTGGTGTGGTTTGAATTCCTGATAGCTGAAGGTTTTTGTCCTCATTCACTCTTGTTGCATTGTAATGAGACAGTGCAATTATTCTCTGAATATTTCTCCACGTAGATTGGTGAAATGTTTCTCATCTCCACACTTGTCCACCATGCCCACTTCTTGGTGATCAGATTTCAAATTCTAAATGACCAAAGTAACCAAATTGCTTTCCCAAATGAATTGCCGCCTTCCTTGGCATCCCATTTGGAAATGATCTGGCCAGTAAAGACTCTGATTTTGCATTTCCACATTTGCTTTTGGTTTCTTTTAATGCACTATGAAGTAAAATAATGCAGTTCCTCTGTACAGATTGGCTAGATATAGATGAATTGGGCAAGTGAAAGTCGGCATTGATTCTCAGCTTGGATCAGCCTTTTGTCGAAACTATTTTGGATGTGTGTTTGAAAGGAGATCTTCAAACACACAGACCATTGATAAGTGCCAGCAACAAAATAAATTTCTCCCAAGCCCAGATCTCTTCCTGAATTCAGCCAGCCCACTTTGGAGAAAACAAGAGACCTTTACTTCCCACTTCCTCATTCCTCAACTCTCAGGAGGGGAATTCAAGTCATATTTTGAAAATTGTTGTTGTGCAACCTCTCAATGTTTATTTCAGTGCAGATCCAAACCAATTGCCTTCAATTCATCCTTTTATTTTATTCACTTATGGCGTGTGGGCATTTCTGCCTGGGCCAACATTTCTTTTTACCCATCTCAAGGGTAACTAAGGAATACTGGTTTATAGAATTTTTAAGAATCCCGACAGTGTTAAAGCCGGTCTTTCAGCCCTCCAAAGGGTCTCTGAAGAGTAATCCACCCTGACTAATGCACCTAACCTACACATCCCTGAACACTATGAGCAGTTTAGCATGGCCAATTCACCTAACCTGCACATCTTTGGATTGTGGAAGGAAATCTGCATGCCTGGAGGAAACCCACACATACATGGGGAAAATGTGCAAATGCCACACAGTTACCTAAAGCTGGAATTGAACCCAGGTCCCTGATTCTGTGAGGCAGCAATGCTAACCATTGAGCCTTCTTGAACCACTGCTGTCCATTTTGGTTTAGTTAGACTCACTGTGCTGTTGGGAAGAGAGTTCAAGAATTCTGATCCAGTGACGCTGAGGGAACATGATATATTTCCAATGAGTGGCTTGGAGGTGAACTTGCAGGTGGAGTGTTCCACACATGATGCCTAATACTGGTAAAAGGAGAGGAAATATTTAAAATGGTCCAAAGGTTGCCAGGGTTGTAAGTTTCTTTAGAGTGACTTACATTAATATATCATGTCTTTTATAACCTCTGGCTGTCCAAAAACACTTTACAGTTAACAAGGCATTTTTGAAGTGTTGTAACTGCGTAGATGGGCTATGAATTGTCCTACCACAAGAATAGTTGAAATGGATAGCATTAATACATTAAAGAGGAAGCTAGATAAGTATGTGAAGAAGAAAGGAATTGAAAGTGATTCTGAGATAGTGAAAGAAGACTTATGGTGTGTGCATGTTAACATTTAGGTCAGTGGTCTTTTTCAGTACTGTAGGTTCCATGTGAGAAACACAGCAGATAAGGTACTCTCCTTTCATTTGCCGAGTCTGTAAATACTTAATGCACTGCATTGGTTTAAAGGGCAATGCTGCCATATTGGAGGGACCTGTACTTGAGCCTCTGCTTTAACTGTATCAGCACATTATTTGAGAAAGCAGTGATCTGGCTGTTGCTGAGTAAGCATTGCATTTTATTGCTATTGATAACCTTGTCCATTAGTTTATGATGCTGAGCCGTCAAAGAAAATCAAAAATTCCTGCTGTGCTGAGTTGCTGATTTATTAATAAATCAAAGTTGCAAAGGGGTGATTATAATGAGACCTCAACATTTCTGTCCTCGAGTGATGGAGACATAAGTCCAAGCTCCTGCCTTTGATTGCTATACACTATATACTGACACTTACTGGAAAGTAAACATTGAGTGAGAATGAAATTGGGTTCTGTAGCCATGAATCAACAAGTGAACAATTTGCTTTCTGTATCACTGATTGAAGAAACGCAAAACCTTAGGGGCAATCGGCACTTTCAATAAGAAATGAGAAACCGTTTCACCAAGGCTTCTTGCAAAACAAAGTTGATAGACTTCTAATGGGAAATACTTGTAGGACTTGGGAATGAGTTGTATTGCAGAGCTAGTGCGGACTTAACGGGCTGAAAGTTTCCAGCACAGAAACAGACTGTCGTTGATTCAGTAGGGGGCAGGGAAGTGGAAAGTACATCCAGTTCCAATTCCTAATTCAACAATGGGATGGATTGCAACTCTGCTGCTGTGTTTTTACTTGGTTTATCTTGAAGAGCTTTCTGGGTGAGTCTTTTCTTTAAGTTGACTATTGCAATATCATTTTCGCCTTCAGGTGAATGATATAGAAGTTATATTCCTTCTAATTATCCGGGCTTTGCATAACTTCATTTTGTTTTGTTGAGCCTCATTTCACTAAATTTCAATATCATTTTCCTTTTCTATTGAGTATGAGTCGACACTTTGGAACAAGTTGTTCCTGAACTCTGATTCCCACTCCATACAATGGATGTTCTGGGAGATGGAGAATGCCTCACTATGCGGTTACCAATGAGCCAAACCACAAGTCAGGTGAGGAAAGCATTTTCCTAGAGTAGCTGTTTGGTCCTGGATGAGAAATGATGTGCTATTTACTGTGTAAAGTCAAAAGAACTGCATGTTACATCTTGAAGTCAATGTTCCTCTGTAAGTGAGCTGATGAGCCTTCTTGCTTTTCTTTGTTGATGGACACTGATTATTATTCAGTGTGCATCCTTCTAGCTCTGACTGATTAAACATTACTTGAGGGAGTGTTGAAGGGTTGTTAGTTATCCACACTATCTACAGTCATTTATCACAAGAAGAATTGAAAATAAATGTAAGGATCTTTTTAGGCTTCAGTTATTTAGGGCATTGGTGAGACCACACCTTGAAATTTTGATCTCCTTATTAAGGAATGATGTAAATACGTGGGAGGTGGTTTCGAGCAGGTTCATTAGATTGATACCTGGAATCAGTGGTTAAGGGGTTAAATCATTTGTTTCTAGTCTTGCATAAGATGAGGATGTCGCTGGCTGGGCCAGAACTTGTTGCCATCCCTACCAGTCTTTAAACTAAGGCTGTGGATTACTCACCCAGTGCCCTACCATTGGTGTCATTGCCTCTCCATATGAATGTCCCACTTCTGCTTGTATTATGGCAGTTGAGATATCCCCACAGTTGATCGAAAAACAGACTGCCTTAGGGTTATGGCAGTTGTAGAGGTTTCACTTCATTGACTTGCAGATGTGTGGAGCTCTGAGTTCTTTGCTCAGCTGCCGATTGGTTTTGGTTGACCCCAGATACAATGTTTATGCAGAAAATGTTAAAAATATTCAAGCAGATGTCATTTTTAACTACCGGCGGAACTATGATATTATCCATCTGGCTTACTCTCTTATCTATGTTTAACCACACTTTATTTTTAACAATTTCCGCTTTTGTGATGCATTTCCACAGTTTTGTTCTCTGAGAATGTTGACACATTTGAAGCTGCAGTGTCCCATATCGTGTATGATGATACATTGGGGTGGATGGGGCACTCTGCATTCTGGATAAGGTGAACTAATAAAACTGGGCTGTCACAGTTCTCAGGATGGTTAACAATTCATTGCCTACATTAAATCATGTGCAATAATTCATCATTATACCTGTCAGAAATGATCAACTACTCCAGTGGAGTTGGTAACGATTTGTGACGTTATGGATCTCGGTTCCAGAGTGAGTAGCAAATGGTCGGAGGTGTCCCTGCAGCCCGGTAGAACTGGATTCTTTTCTGGCTTAATGCACCTTTTGAACACTTCTCACGTGATGTTGTGTTTCTTGGATATTTTACATTTCTATGAAATGTTCAGAATTTACGAGCAACAAGATTGCTATCTTTTGGTGTGCACTGTCAAAGCCCTCGAGCATTTGTTTGTGCTTAGAAATGTTTAAGCAAAAGATTGCCAATTTTTTTTTCCCAGAGAAAGTATATCGTCAGTGAACAAATTATTTGACATCCTCCTTTCCAGACCCCTTGGGCCAACCTTTTGTAAAGGAGTTTTGGGCAGTTGAGTCGGCAGACTTCCCCATAGCTGCTTGTCCCTCCCAATTGATTGAACACCAGACAGAACTTGGCCACCACAAGCAAACTGAACTGTGGAGTTGAGTGGATTCTTCAGTCAGCATAAGAGAAAAATCTGTAGGATACATGTAAAAATATCTTTCCATACTGCTTCTGTGTCTGAGGCATTAAAATCTTGAGTGTGACACACACTCACTGGCCACCTACAACAATCCCATGCAGTTTGAGTGTTCCAACTCAAAACACTGAATCTTAACAACCATCTTAACCACTGGATCTTAACAGCAGGAAGGAGTTTGTATTTGCTGCTGATACAGTGGGAGTATGACCAAACGAGAGTGAGGAGTTCTCGAGTGCAAGATAGATAATATGTTCAGCATTTCATGACATTGATTGCAATCTGCAAGGGCTGGGCAATTGTATGAAATGTGGCTTTGCAAGTAAATAATTATAGCAGTGTATAAGTGTTGTCTACGTTGAACAATAACCTTGTAATGTCTGGTTCATATCTCTCTCGCTCATGAGAACTAAATAAGTGCTCATAATTCATAACAATGAGGCATGTTCAGTACCAGGTGACCATTCCACCTTTGCCAGCATCCTCTTTCATTACTGATGCGTGAAGTGGGGAGTGCATCATGGCAGTGACTGACCTTCTGGATACAGGTCAAACTCAATGCCCAGGATGGCCGAATGACGCCCAGTGTTTTCCCGCACAATGTGCAGCCATTGGCAGCTTTGAACAGTGGTGGGTCTGCTTCACGTCCGCCCCTCGGGTCCTTTTGGTTTCTCTCACTTGCTGCAGGTTTTGTTGAACCTAGGTGGTAATACGACGACAATCACAATAGGGAAAAGACAAAGCAGCATTTGTAAAGATGTTTAAACTTATCCGGAATAATCCCTTTCCCTTGAGATTTGGAAGCCGTCCAGTAGCAGAATTATCAACAGCATGCAGGTTTTTGTTTAGGATCCAAAAAATGATCGAGGAGAAGAGAACTGATATAAAATTTATTGGGTATGTGGTTCCAGAAGAGTTCATTTTATAAATGAGGTGGTATTTATCCAAACTCTCGTTCCCTGAAAATTCTTTTCTAGTCTCTAACTGGTATACTTGATTTCTTGGCTTCCCTATTATTAACTTTTCACCCTTTTTCCAGCCATGAGTTCTGTATGTTTGGGTGTAATTATGGCTTTACAGTATTTGTGCACAATTTCAGTGTTTGACTTGAAACATCATAGACGGGGATCTATTATATTGACATGTTCTGTGGTTAGTAAATGCTCATTAACATCAGTTAGTTGGGTCCACCCCTTAACTTTCAGCTGTATTTAACAAAAAAAAAGTTAGTGCTCTTAATGGCACAACTTTAAATATTGTTGAGCAAGTACAGATGAGACCTCTTCTGAGTGCAGTTCTGGTTGTCCTGGTATAGGAAGGACATTATGAAACTGAAGAGGGTTCAGAAAACAATTTCCAGAATGTTGCTGGGAATGGAAGTTTGAGATCCAAAAATAGACTGGAAAAACTGGGACCTTTTTCATTGGAGCATAGAAATTTGAGGGGTGATGTTATTGCGGTTTATAAAATCATGAGGGGTATAGACAAAGGTGAATGACTAGGGTCTTTTCTCTAGGGTGGGGGGGTCAAAATTAGAAGGTATATTCTTAAAGTGAGAGGAGAAAGATTTTAGAAAGGACATGCAGGTCAGCTTTTTCAGTGGTTTGTGTGTGCAGTGAACTTCCAGAGGAAGTGGTGGAGATAGGTGCAGTTACTGTATTTAAAAGGCATGTGGATAAGTTCATAAATAGGAAAGGTTTGAAGGGATATAGGCCTAATGCAGGCAGTGGGACAGAGCATGGTCAGGTGTGGACTAGTTGGACTGAAGGGTCTATTTCCAAGCTGTTTGACTGTGACTCAGCCATAATTTTACTTTCTCATATCGCACAGTATTCAGCATTGCGTTCATTTTGAGGTCCACAAGAACTGACCAGAACTAAATCTTTCAGTTAAATGTACGTGAGGTAATTGATCCAGAAGAACTACAGGCACCAGTGTTTCTTTGATTTTTATTTTCTCTGTCCAGTAGGAGCTCAATACTGAGTTCTTCACTCAGCGCTGGGGTCTTATTAATTGCCCAGATTGATCGCTCTCTCGCGCGCGCTCTCTCTCTCGCTCTTGTGCACTTACTCACTCACTCGCGCTCTCTCTCTGGGTTCCTTGTTAGGCCGTGGTTTGAGATGGTCTCCCAGCCCCACTTCAGTCTGCTGAATCAAAAACCAAGAAATGACAAAATAAACCTCAAGGAGATTTTCTTTTTCTTAAGGGAAGGCGGAAACAGAAAATTGACATCAGTCACTAGTGCCATAGTATACGGCTCTTGCTTAGTCACTTAGGCCTGACTGAAAGACTAAGAGATGCATTTCCTTAACTTGAAGCTCATTCAATTAATGATACTCAACCACAAATCATCGTTTGAACAGTTCTCACGCTCCTGATTCTCATCCTCCTGGTTTCCCTGGTGCAATTTGCTTCATGCAACGTGCCCAGTTGAGATTACGGTGTGGTTCACAGGATGCAATTCACCAGATCAGAAGTGACTGAATGGGTCTGCAAAATGAGAGGCAGTTGGGCAAACTTGCTGTGTTCCAGTCCAACTGTTGGCGTGGCTCCGATCTGTCAGTCCACGGGCACCAGTTGTCTCTCAATCTTAAACATGCTGGATCTCTGACCTCCACTTCACCCTGTACACATGTATGCAATTCCACACTGCCCTTGGGAGCATATCTGATTGCGGGCACTTCCAGCCAAACAGGTTAAGAACAGCATAGTAGCTGGTCAAAAAACTGTTCTACGTAGGGTGCTGCAATTCATCACCCACATCCTGAAAATCCCTCAAATTAGTCTCCAGTGGCTGTGGTCTAGACAGCTGGAGGCTAGGATAGCTGGCAAGCTGTTCATAAGTTTGTTGTGTCTCCTATATGAGTTTAGTTGGATATGAGATAGCAGGCAGCTGTCTTTAGTTGTTGCTTTTGATTGAACCTTGGCAATGTATTGCCCTTCTTTCTGTGCACCCGTCTGCTAATGTGCTTCACACTTGAAGGTTAATGTTGGGAGTTTATATTTTTAGTGTAGTTTCCTATTTTGAGAGTAAACATTGAATTTGCCATTGATAGGAGCAGAAGAAATACTGTGTTATTTTCTTTTTCTTGATGAATTGGGTTAAAACCCAAACTGAATGGAGTTCTGAAAGTCTCTGTGAAATCCCTGACCTTAATCTCAATGAGGTGACCCCCTGTGTAAGGCTGTGCTGACTTCTTTCTCCGATTGTAGAACTTGGTGCACATGTGGGGGTTCTGGGTGCTGGCGTTAAATGTGTACTGTCATGTCCACATGGAGAAATATTTAGAGCACGAGGTTACCGTCTTCCCAATGCCAACCCTCCCAATTCTCCCTGCCCCCACTAAGTCCATTGCACTATTGCCAATCTCTTCCCTTCTGTCCTGAAGGATTCCTGATCAGTGGATCTTCAAGGTATCATTAGTGGCGGCCTTCATATTGAGGATGCTGTGATTTTTAAGAGATATTTTGTCTCTTTTGTTTAGAAGTTTCAAGACCAAGGTCCTGACCTGTCTACTTGGAAAGCCAATAAAGTAAACCGATTGTGAGGCCTTAGGATTTTTTTATAAGTTGAAACAATAGAAGCAGCCTGGATGGGTGTGGCCAGCTCTCACAGACCAGGGTTTCTAGGTTTTCTTCTCCAGTTTTAAACTGAGGATTAAGCAATTGCTGTTGGTGTTTCAGCAGGGCAGAAGCTGTTGAAGTTTTGAAGTAGAAGCTATCTTTTCCCTCTCTGTTACAACGAGAAGCTGGGGTTTCTCTCTGCTGGTTTACCTGTGAAACAAAAGCTATTTTCTGAATTTACCTTTTTTGCCAAGGGGTGTGTCTATGGAATGTTACTACATTAGAACAGTTAATTAGTAATAGTTATTGGTATGTACTATTCTGTTAACCTTTCCAGCCAGAGTTAAAGTATTCTAATTCTTTCTTTTGATGTATTTTAGCCATAGTTTGTATAATTTTGAATAAATGGTATTTTGCTTAATGCTGACTGGTTCGACCAGTTGAATTGCACCTGAAACAGGCATGTTACATTTGCCTTTAAAGTAAGAAAAAGTGAGGCTCCCGGCTACCACCATGAAACATTTTGAGGGGGTCTGGCCTGGTCCATAACAGTACCCCATTTCAGTTGATCTCTTTCATACATTAGTTTTTGTGGCACTAGTTATGCTAGTTTTTGATCTTACCTATTATTGTCCATGCAGACCAGGGGTTCTAAATATGGTCTACCATTTTTTTCCAATTCAGCTGAGATGAGAATGAAGTTGCTTCTTACTCCTGGTGACTATGGTGCTCTGTACATTAACCAATAGTGCTATAATTTGATATGATTCTGCTTGAATTCAGGAGGTGTTCACTTGTCATCTCAATGCTATCTAATAGAGAAATGGAACCCACACAGTTTAAATACAAGAATTCCATGTAGTTATGATCTAAATTCCCAAATATGACTTCTGTAACTTTTGCCAAAGGCCTGTGAATATTCTCCATATCAAAGCTCTTGATTCCAATAAAGCTCCCTCTATTTATAATGTGTGTCAATGCCAGCTTCCTCTTGAACAATGAACAATCTGCTCATGACATAGGCCTTTATTGTACCTCCCATCCTTACTACAGCTGTCCCTGACATGCCTCTCTGTGGTGGTTTAACCAATGCAGTCACATTTCCTTGATTGTGACAGAGGGGTCTTTGTGACATTATCGACCACATGCTCTCTCAGACGGGTCAGCCTCAGTGTCCTGCTGATTGTTTGGTGAATGCTCCTTTGTCAGATCAAGGCCACAAATATCGATTGGTGTTGAACTCTTGCTTTTCCCCTTGTGAATCAACAAAGTTGTAACGCCATGTATAGACAAGTGATATCGCTGTCCGCTACCAGATACAGTGGTGACAAAATATTATAAAATGTCCCCTTCCATAATATCTATCACATCCGTGTGAAAATTCTGAGCTGCAATTAAAACATCCAATCAGTTACATTTTTTAAACTCATTCACAGGATATGGGCATCACTGGCAATACCAGCGTTTATTATTCAGCACGAGCTGCCTTTTTGAGCCTCCGCAGTCTGTGCAATGGAAGTATTGAGTGTTGTTACTTAGGGAGTTCCAGGATCTTGACCCAGCAATGAAGAAGAAATGGCATTTGTATGTTAGTAACTTTGAGGTGGGTGGCATTCCCATACATCTGGTTCTCTCATGCTTCTGTGTTGCAGAGGTTTTTAAGAGGAGCTGCCAAGGAGTATTGGCAAGTTGCACCCTCTGCGCTGCAGGGTAGGGGGAATGCCTATTTTAAAGGAGTAGATGAAATGGCAAAAATCAACCAATATGTTTTGTTTTAGCTGATGTTGAACTTCTTGAGTGTTGGTGGATGTCCTCTTGTCCGGATTGGTGGTGTGAGCTTTGCAGATTGTACAAAAGCTTTGGGAAGGAGATGAATCTTAAAATGTACTCCATCAATGGCCTGCACCTGTAACCACAGTCACTTATGTGGTCATTCCAGTTAAGTTTCTGATCAATGGCAACACCCCAAGGTTATAACTGGGGGATTCAACATTGACTGTGACGGTGAAGTTGGTGGACTTTCCCTTGTTGTTTTCTGTTTTGTTTTTCACCACCTCATAACCTTTCAAAACATTTCACAGCCAATCAAGTACCTTTTGAACTGTAACTGCTGTAATAATGTAGTGAATGTGGCAATCAATTTGTGAAAAACAACAAAGAACAGGCAGTAATGTAGTAGATTACAAGATTACCTGTTTTTTGGTGAGGGATAAATATTGGCCAGGACAAGGTTTAGGCTTAGTTCCTCTGTTCTTTGTTGCAAAGTGCTGAGATGTTTTAAGTGCTCACCTGAGAAGGTGAATGGGGCCTCAGTTTAGTGTCTATTTGAAGGCAGCATACCCCAAAGAGCATTATAGCCTCCAGCCCAGAGTGTCTTTGAATTGAGCTTGTGACTCAGTGGTGAGACTGCTGCTACATTCCACCGAGACTTACACCGTGGACTCCAACGAGAAGCAGTGAAAATGTTGAGCAAATCATGCACCTATTGGCACAAATGTCTATAGTCAGTTTATATGAATGCTTGCCAACTGGTAGCACACTCTTTGATTGAATGGCAATGCATTCTTTGACATTAATATTACTCCGTAATGCACCATACTGTAAATATTTGAGGCCCATTTTCAGAACTTCATTTTACTTTTCAAGTATCCAGCTTCTAGCTCTGAACAATGTTGAGGTTTACTTTTTGTTTAAACACTTCTTGCAATCAGTCATTAGATAATACAAATTATATCCTGTGAGTACAAAGATAATTTTGTTATTTTTAATAGGTATGCATTCAAATTGACTCTAAAACTTGTGGTTTTAATGTGCATTATCTGTGAGCTGAACTTATTCCATCTATTACTTATTATTTTTTGGCAGCAGTAAGCCTTAGTAATGCTGTGTGTGTGTGTAACATTCAAAGATTCAGCCTCTAAGCACTAGCTGTGGGAAGCGGTCGATTCGAGTCTGTGTAGAATGAGGAAGTGTGCAGGGATGAAGTTGAATGTTACTGTGTTTGAACTCCAGGAAAAGGTGAAGTTTGGGTGAGGCCTGAATGAAGAGAGGGTTGGAATTGTCTTACTGTAGCAGCCTGATGCTAATCCTCTGCTTGGAAACCCAAGTCACCTCTGTTTATCTCTTTGTAGAAATGTGTGGGAGTCTCTACACTAACCTGAGCTGTTGCAACCTCCTTCAACACGCATATGTGACTTTTGTTTGCGCGTATCAGCTCCGGGGTTGCATGTGCAGACCTGTTCGAGTTTGGCTCTGTCAGGCGCAAGGATCAGCAACTGTTAGGAGATTGAGCAAGGCGTTGAGAGTTGTACGTCAACTCTGCACAGCTTGAGTCACCATTGCAACCAAATTCCGAAACCATGCCCAAGTAACTGGCTCAATCAACAGTTAAAGCAAACTACACTCCCAACTGGATTGAATATGATTTAGGACAATTACTTGTCCAATGTTTTCTTTTCGGTGTGGCTGATCAAAACATCTTAGAGTACTCTTAAGTTTATATGGCATCATTAATTTAATGAGAGCAAAATGTATGGTGGCATTTGTCTTGGATGTTGGATAACACAGGGTGACACGGTGGCTCAATAGTTAGCACTGCTGCCTCACAGCACCAGGGACCAGGGTTTGATTACAGCCTCTGGCGACTGTCTGTGTGGAGTTTGCACATTCTCCCTGTGTCTGCGTGGCTTTCCTCCAGGCTCTCTGGTTTCCTCCCACAATAGAAAGATGTGCAGATTAGAGGAATTGGCCATGCTAAATTGCCCGTAGTGTTCATGGATGTGTTAGTTAGGGGTAAATGTGGAGTAATAGGGTAAAGGAAAGGGTTTGGGTGAGATACTATTTAGAGGGTTAGTGTGGACTTGTTGGGCCAAACAGCCTTTTTCCCCACTGTAGGGATTCTATAGCAGTGCTGTACGCAGCTGTTCCAATGAAAGCTGCAAATGGTTTTATTCTCTTCATTCGATATGGCCATCAATGGCAAGGCCAGCATTTCCTGCTCACCTCGAACTATCCTTGAACTGTTTGACTTAACTGTCCGCTGAAAAGGCACAGTTAGGAGCCAGCCATATTAAGTATGGTGTCCCACGTGGGCCAGATGAAGTAATGAAAACAGCTTCCTTCTCTAAACAATGTTGATGAACATTGTTTTTTCCAATCAGTGATGCTTTCCTGTTCACTATTACTGAAGCTCGCTTTCATTTGCAAGTTTATGAATTGCATTTAAAATTCACCAGTTGGTGTGGTAGGATGTGATCTCATGTCACGTGTTTTAGCTTGGCATGACCAGTCTCCCTTTGCTGTTTTGGAATGGTCGGTTGAACCGGGGCTAAGTGATAAGTCTATTTCTCAGGCTTGGAAATAGCGAGGGAGCAAGTTCCTCTGCTTAAGAATGAAAGAAAAGTGTGCATTTAAAAGTACAATGTCCATGACATCTCACCCTCCCAGGTAAGTGCTTTTGAGGTATAGTCGCTATTGTAATGTATTGGGACAATTTTCACATGGCAAGGGCCCTCAAGCAACAGGGAGATGTGAGCAGGTGATCTATTTAAATGATGTTACTGAGGAATAAGTTATGGCAAGTCACCAGGAAACCTCTTGCCCTTTTTCCAATAGTATTGTGGCGTGCTCTGTGTCCAACTGAGAGAGAAGCCAAAACCTTGGTTTAACAGCTGAAAGGCATTTATCGCAGTATTGTGCTGGAGTGTCTACCTAGACTGTGTGCTCAGCTCTCGGGAGTTGTGAAGTTCGTCCTTGAGGTAGTTTTCCTGTTACTTTTAAATGATATACTGGTCCATTATTTCCGAAAAGGATACACACTGGCTACATGAAAGTCTTGTAGCAGAGGGTTTTGAGAATGGGATGCTGTTCTTTAAAACTTTAAACTTGGGATGTGTAAATACAATGTCTGCACAGATTAAGAATAAAGCATTTCACTAAGATTATGAGAATTTGAGAAATCAAAGCAATGTCACACTTGTAATATACCTCAAATACCTTCCTACAATCTGTGACGTTAATGCCAGCCGCAGGCTCCCATCACTCACCAACTACAATCTCTATCAGTCAGGTCCTAGACTTTGTATTCACATGGTTTATTCCACCTTCACGCACTTAACACTGCTGCGTGAATTACACCCACACCTCGCACACTGCCAACTAATTGGTACCTTCGAGGAGAAAGTGAGGTCTGCAGATGCTGGAGATCAAAGTTGAAACTTTATTGCTGGAACAGCACAGCAGGTCAGGCAGCATCCAGGGAACAGGAGAATTCCTGAAGAAGGGCCTGTGCCCGAAACGTCGAATCTCCTGTTCCCTGGATGCTGCCTGACCTGCTGTGCTGTTCCAGCAATAAAGTTTCAACTAATTGGTACATCAACCAATAGCATGACCGAGCTACACTCGCTGTCAAAACGATCTCTCTCTTTTTCTGTCACCCTGCATGACAAGCCAAGGCAATAGAAATTAAGTGAAGGGGACACTTGTGTCTCCATGCCCTAATCCCACCTCAGCTGGCCAAAATTGGGATAAACTGTTGTTGAAGCTGTGACCAGTGGCTGGTCTGAAACTATCATACTTGACCATTTGCTCAGACCTAATTCTCCTTTTCACATTCCACAGCCCCTCATCCAACAATCGCTGAAGTCCAGGCAAAAAGGGTCAGTCTAGTTTGCCATCTCCAGATGGAGGCCAGGTCTGCCTTCAGTGAAAGCTCTGCTTGCATCAGGTCACCATGAATCTTAACATCACTCTGCTGCTGCATGGAGGAGTCCAGCAATGTTGTGTGTGTGTCGGTGGTTTCATTTGGCCCCTCTTTTCTTGTGGCAGAGTGCCTCTTGAGTGCTGGCCACTTGGATATGGGTTACTTACATGGAGTCGACGGCCATGTTATCAATGGACAGTTCTTGTTAACCACCAATCGACTTCTGGTTGGCCATGGTGGCTCACCTGTCAATCACACACAGGGTGGCTGCCAACAGGGTATAGGGCACTTTCCAGCTTGTGGAAACGGGCCAACTGGACACTGGCAAAGTACAATCCCTTTCCATTCTAATAGAGAGTACCTGCAAAGGAATGGTCAAGCATAAACCCCCAACTGTCATAAAGCTGTATGCTTTTTTCCCTGCTGGTCTTGTGTGGAGCGGAGGGAGGGAGGGAGGGGGGGGGGGGGTGAAGGGATGAAAATAAAGTTAGACGTTTGAGCAGAGAACTTCTGTAGCCTTTTTCATACAATAGCAATTGGAAATCTGAGGCACATTATAAATGTCTCCGATTACATCCAACAGGACCGGTTGCTGCAGTCACCCTCCTAGGCACTCCCTCATGACCTACTCCATTCCGCCTACAGAAGGTGGCTGATTTCTTTGAAGACATCCTTTTGTAGGTACAGGCAATTTGCACACCTTTCCTTGCTGAGTTTCAGGCAAGAGAATTGTCCGCATGAATCTTATTTCTTTTTTCTTTTTCTTTTTTTTTTCTTTCTTTTTTCTTTCTTTTCCTTTTTTCCTTATTTTTTTTCTTTGTTCCCTACGTCATGCTGTATTCCCAGGGAATGGCCTAATAGTCCTCCCATTTGTCGGGGAGGAACTTAATTGTGCAAAGCACCTTCAGCAGCTGTCAAGGGACTGTTCTGCTGCTGTGTGGCCATGTGTTTGATTGCGTGGGGTTAAGAGAAGGTATTGCACTGGAGCCCTAAGCTCAAGTTGGCAGCACTGGCATCAAATGGTCAATGCACGCTGACTGACCGTGCAGTCCACTCTGCACACTTGCTGAAGATGTTCACACACCAAGGTGACACCTCAATGTGACACACTCTGAGTTTGCACATGCACTCAATGCCATTTTGAGGGGTCTCAAAAAAAAAGCCATCGCGTCCAGTAAATTTATACTAATGTGCCCAATTTTCTGCAGATTGTAGAGATGATGGTTGGTAATCATGATACCAGAAGACTTTGCTTCCTCTTCACAATAGTATGTTAAGGATTTTCTACCCAAGAGCCTGTTTAACTGTCCCTCCTACAGTATAACACTCACTCTATAATGCACTAGTGTTCAAGCCTGTTGCATAAGGTGATGGTTCTGAAAGGGTTAATGTCAATGTTGGAGCTAGCATTAGGCTAGTCTGATGTCATTATATTGGCTTAGGAGATGATATGTTGGGGTCTCATGGAGTGAAGACTTGTATCACAGGTGCTATGTCTAGCTAGTCTAACTTGTATCTGATTGTTTTCAGTGTCTAATGAGACAAGAGCATCATCTTGTTGAGATTCCAGTGATGATTCCTCTGCCACGGTAAACCAAACAGCCCCAGGCAAGGAAACAGGATGGTTGCAGCACCCATCTACCATGACTTTACTCAAATCTTTCAACTTTGAAACCAGGCTACTATCCAAGTGAGCAACATCTTGGATTTAACCATATAAAATGTCCCACTTTTGATGTACCTACCCCATTTTATGAGCATGAACATTTTGTTTGCATCTGTTAATCAAAACAGAAAAGGATGAACCAGTTAACTGGCCTTTATAATGGCCGATTGCTGGCAGATGCTGGATTAGTTCATTTGCAGATCCATTTAAGTAGGAAAGTACATTCATGTTGTCTTGCATTATACTGGCTACATATAAGATCTTTCCAGGTTTTTACGTGCTGTATGCCATTAACGTAAAAACATCTCTATTGTGTTTGGCACTCACATACTTCACATTATTATCCTGGTGGCCATCTGCAAAGGTCAGTACCTCTAATATTACATTTGGCCTATTATAGTGACTCACATCTCAGTAATTATAGCTGGACGTTAGAAAGATTTCATTCATGTTTGTGCACATAGCACCAAACTGCTTTTCCCTTGGTGAGGAGTGCATTTAGAAAAACAGAAGCAGTGATGCACACACTTAATTTCTTTTGCAGCACTAGCTGAATCTGTACAACGGTGGCACTTAGCAGCTTCCGTATGTAAAAGGACAGCTTCTTTCTGAATCACTATTTATTTCACATTTAAATAATGCTTGTTTGTATTCCTTTATTGGCCCATCCTAACATTTAACAGAAAATCAGGGTAACTATTCCAGCACGTTCAAATAGTTGGACTAACTTAGCCCACTTAGGAGCTTGTCCGTACATGTGAAATGTTTTCTTTGGGTTATTTTCAAAAAACCTTTCAAATTAGGGTCTTATTCTTCAGTATTGTAACGCTGGGCAGGTTTCATGTAATCGACGAGGAGAGTTTATTTTTAAGCAGTGAGTTGTAATGATTCCTGAAGAAGGGCTTATGCCCGAAACGTCAATTCTCCTGCTGCTTGGATGCTGCCTGACCTGCTGCGCTTTTCCAGCAACATATTTTTCAGCTTGTTCTTTGTGCACCTTCTCTGCAGCTGTAACATTGCATTGGGGTAATAGAACAGAGTGAGAAATACACTTTGCATGATCTGCCTGCATTGCATGCAAAACAAAACTTTTCGCTGTATCTAGGTACATGTGACAATGATAAATTGAATCAAAATCGAACATGCTGGTTGAATTTTCCAATTGGATAATAATTCAAATTAACCAATGGCCTAGAAGTACTCATTCCAATGTTTCACAATGGTTGCCACAGTATTGTTCACAGGTAAATTAGACTTTTGGAACAGGTCATGGCTATTCATCTTTACTGTACCCTGTCGCAGCTTGGACATATCCTATGATTATTCGGTGAGGGAACTATTTGTAGTTTGAAAGCTACTTGTAAATGCCTGGCTTGGGGAGGAAGACAGGTCTGTTTATCAAGGCCATGTGATATAAGGAAATTATGCTTTCCTGTGATCCAAAATAGTTGTTTTTCATTTGTGGTTGGGTTCAATGTCAGAGGTTTATTTTGAGAAAAAAGTAATGATTATTTACCCAGTGACATACAAATTGACGCTTCAAGTAATGAGCCCTTTTAGGCCGTCAGTCGGAGAACAAAGCTAACGCACAACAGTGTAGCTTGGCAACTTTCCTGCTAACTTTAACTCAACTCATGGCACAGAGCCCAGCTTCCCTTTGTCTCACTTGTACTTTGCGAATACCATCAATCCTCAGCAAGCCCAGTGTTGAAAGTACGATAAGTTCCTGATACGCGACAGCGGAAGTCATCTGTCATTTAGACTCTTCGCACAAATGTCCCATTTGAATTAAGGGCTGGTTACCATCCAGTCTCTGTTTTTGTTGCTAAGTGTGCCTTTTTGTTTGGTTGCCTTGCTTGCTGTAGAGATCTGGTAGAAAGGCTAGTTAATCTGGAGCAATCCATTAACCAATGCCCCAAAGTGCTGAAGTAATTTGTTTAGGTTAGGTATCGGAGGAACCAAAGTTATTCAGTTTTAGGGTGTGGTTTAAATTTAAACTTTCAGCTGATGAGTATTACTTTTGAATGTAGGGGCTTCTCATATGAGAACAGTATTACATAATTATAATTGGATAAGATTATTGGAAGTATTGTGATGGCTTTCCTCTCCTCTTGGAGAAAGTGAGGACTGCAGATGCTGAAGAGTCAGAGACAAAGTGTGGTGCTGGAAAAGTACAGCAGATCAGGCAGCATCTGAGGAGCAGGAGAGTTGATGTTTCCGGCATAAGTCCTTCATCAGGGAATCCTCTCCTCTTGGCTTACCAGAGTGGTGCAAAGACTCATAGTATGCCTGCTTGTTCTCCTAATATTGAGTAATGATTCTCCTAATATTGTAGTGTGTGTGGGGATACCACCATGACTGAAGTGATGGGTAGGAGCATTGAGGAATAAGTGTGTAACACTTGACCATATGTTCAACAACAAAGTGGCAAGAACCGTACATCTGCAAATTTGTCTCCGAGAATGTGCAAGTCCAGAGAAATGCTTTGAGATAGCTCGATCAATCAAAACAGTTTGGCAGAACTCTGAGGTTAAGTGCACCCTTTTGGAATGCAACTGAAGCATGTAAGTGAGGTCCCATACTTGAGTTCAGGTCTGTTTGTCCTCTTGCCAAGCGTGCAGGAATTGGTCCCAGCCCCTTGATTAGGGCGGTGCAGAAAGAATGAAGTGGGGATCATGTCCCTGAACACCATCTGGTGACCTATACTGGAACTTAAGCATGCCTGGGCGAAAAGCTTGTTCTCTCATGCCACTTTTTGAGATATCCCAAAGTGCTATGCAAACAAGGAAATATTTTTCAAATGTAATGGCTGTTGTATTGTGGGTAACACCATGACCAAATAGCATGCTGCTAGTGCCCTCCAAGTAGTAATGACCTGACCACATGTAGTGGCAGTAATTTGAGGGATAAATATCGGTCAGAACAGCGGTGAGAGCGCTCCTGCTTTTCTTTGCACGATGCCTGTAGAATTCTTGTAAGTCCACCTGAAAGCACAGACCTGTTTACGTGTCTTACCAAAATCGTGGCATTTCCAACAATGTAACATTCCCTCATACTGCACTAGAACCTTGCATTCAAGTCTCTGGAATGGGACCAGTGTACAGCCCCCTCTGGCTGTAAGACACTGAGCCACATCTGACATCAGATGACTGGGCGCCACGATCAAATCTCCCAGGCTCACGTGTGATGGATGGGCACTTTGAATGAGATAGTTTATAGATTGTGAATCGTGGACCCTAAGATCAGTCACTGCCTGTGCAGCAAGGTAAAGGAGGTGCAACAACTGTTTTAAACTATGTTTTGCTTTGCAGTCCACAGTTTAACTGTGCTGGAGTTTTGAATATTTGCCTTTTCACCTTTTTTTTTGTTAAACTCTCCAGACCATGATTCCACAGGAGTTTCCACCTTTCTATGAGATTTGACTGAGCAGAAGCAGAGTCTGATTTGAATAGGAGCTCGTCACGTTAAACTCTCAACTTTTATGCTGGGGTTTATTGACGAGCACAATTATTGACAAATTCTTTCTATTACATGATAATTAATTTAGTCAGCGCGTCAAGGAGTTGTTCTGGTTCAACTCCCTTATACGTTCCTACCTCGTTGAGCTGTTCAAATCTGCATAAGAAGCAACCATGTGGTGTACTTGTCAGGACAATGTTCTTTATAATATAATCCATTGACCATACTAACAACAGGAAGCAGGGGGAAGAATCGGCTCAAATTGCAAATATTTCTGTTTAACACTACGTAAGTTCATCCCAGTTGACCGGTTTGATAGTGCAGACAGTGGATAGAAATTATAAAATGATTCCTGTGTTAGTGAGATATTAACAGCAATGTGAAAAGAAACGGTACAGTGGAAAAATAATGTCTGCTGCTCTTCTAAGCATGACCAAAGAAATTTCTGAGCCTTTTTTACTCATGCCTTGCACACTGCAGAAGTGATTTTTAACCGTCTATGTTCACCTCCACGAGATAACAGCAAGTGCATGGGAGCATCATCACCTTCAAGTAACCTTCAGGTCTCTCTCAGTGCAGTCTTTTACTCAGCAATAATGAAGGATAGGAGAAAGTGAGGACTTCAGATGCTGGAGATCAGAGTCGAGAGTGTGGTGCTGGAAAAGCACAGCAGTTCAGGCAGCATCCGCAGAGCGGGAGAGTTGACGTTTTGGGCATAAGCCCTTATGCCCGAAACGTCAATTCTCCTGCTTCAATAATGAAGGATATACAGCTATGTCCCAGTATTCTCAAACATGCATCATTATGGGAGCACCTTCACTGCTGCAGTAGTTCAAGAAGACTGGTGACTGCCATTTTCTTGAGGGTAACTTGTATTTTGGACAATAAATTCCAAACCTTGCTGGCACACTTCAATCTAGACAACTATTTTTAATATGTTCTAAATCTGCTTTCTATCCAGTCCTCATCAATAGTGTCTCAGATGGTGATTAACAGAGGCAGTTCCTAACAATTTGCCCATGAATTGTTTTGTGAATATTTCTAGGAGAAGGTGGCACAGGGGCGGCACGGTGGCACAGTGGTTAGCACTGCTGCCTCACAGCGCCAGAGACCCGGGTTCAATTCCCGCCTCAGGCGACTGACTGTGTGGAGTTTGCACGTTCTCCCCGTGTCTGCGTGGGTTTCCTCCGGGTGCTCCGGTTTCCTCCCACAGTCCAAAGATGTGCAGGGTCAGGTGAATTGGCCATACTAGATTGCCTGTAATGTTAGGTAAGGGGTAAATGTAGGGGTATGGGTGGGTTTCGCTTTGGTGGGTCGGTGTGGACTTGTTGGGCCGAAGGGCCTGTTTCCACACTGTAATCTAATCTAAAAAAAAGGTAATAGGTGAAAACCAATGCTTTTTCCACAGAGTTTTATTTCCCTTATTGGTACCTTTTTTAGTTTCAAAACTGTACAAATGCTTGAGTTATAATTAAGTGAAAGGTCCATGGTGTTACTGTTTAATTTAGTAGGTGGCAGAGCCACCTAAGAAAGGAAATTGTGCATGAAATTTGTCTAATAATTTTGCTCTGATAACCAGCTGTCTTCTGATGGCTGGTTTAAGGCATTAAACGGGAAAACTTCTCACTCTCTTCATAATGTTGGGGAGCCTCACCATTACAGCAACAATCAAAATGGCAACCTCTGGAGATTTTCACTTCTGAAAGATATACACTTTCGAAAGGAAATTTAAGACGGGGCTTCAAAGACAGACAGAATTGAGTACGGATGTGCTCTCAGGCATGCCTCTTTCTACTTGAGGTGTTTTTAAACTGTTACCAAAGCAGTTATCAGAACCCAAAGTTCCAATGCCCATGGGAGGGAAAAAAAATCCTCCGATCTTGGATGTTCAGATTTTTGATTAGTTACAGAAATAGTGACAGTACCTTGTTTTACCAGTGCCTCGGTAGGACAGAGTGAACATGAGATACACTGTCAAGGTCATCAGTGAGTGCATGGCATTGTGTGCTGCTACTCCCAGATGCTATTTCACACTTTCCTTGCTTGCTCGCTGTGTGAAAGGTTGGTGCTCCTGATTGCCATCCCTTTGTCTTCCCCATCAGTTAGTGATTTCAAACAGAATTGCCTTTCGTGAGGGGTGCTGTCAGCTCTTATTTTATCAGGTGCATGTTTCTTGGTTTAACCTTGGCAGCGGAGCTCCTGAGCCTTGATGCAGGTATTTATTTCTGCAGCTTAGCTTATTCCTAATCCTCTTTATCCATTTTCTTTTACACCACCTCTTGAGCTGAGTGCCAGTGAGGTAACCAGTTGAAAAGCTCCCTGGTGATTGAGTTGAATGTAATTAATATAAAACTAAATTAATTTCTATGCGTGTGTATGTATGTTAAGCAGAAATAATTATACAAGAATAAGTTCTTTGTCATAAGGGCAATCTGGATAGCTGATTAGGAAGAGTACTGTAAAGTGATGGCTGGGAGTTCATTTGGTTGTGTGAACCACACATTTTGTAAGTTTTGATCATTCCAATGGATCAAACTGAAAAGGTGAATCCTAATGACTTCAAAGAAGTATTTAAATGAGTATTGAGCATCATAGCATACAAAGCCACAGAACAAGTGCTGGAAAATGGGATTAGAACAAAGCGATACTTAGTGACTGGTGTAGTAATCACCAGTCCTTCCTAACTGTAAAACTCCAACTCTGAATTTCATCAAGTTAAGGTTCTCTGGGGAACCTTACAGTTTAAAGGAATTGATGGAAACTAGCGCTTTTCCACAATTGTCTTTTCTTATGAATGCCTCTTAATAATGACGAAAAAATTACAAGTAGTATGTTTATGTGTGAGATTTAACCATGCTGGTGGGAATATTGTGCTGTTATTATCACTGTTATGGGAACTGTCATCTTTATTGCTGTTTTAAGGAATTTGCTTACTTAGACTCGTGCAGATTGAAACTTCTAAGCTATTCTGTAAAGCATTCCACATACTTCCTCGAATACACACTGCAATAGCTGGACAGTCACACACACACGCACACACACGTACACGTACACACACGTATACACACCTGAATTTCGTCTGAGAGTTTGAGGTCATTCAGTGAGAGCAATGAGTTCTGGAGGCTGCAGTGGCATCAATGAGGGCTTGGGTGGTAGATGAGCTGAGAGAAAGGGTGGCGATGACAAGTAGTCTGATTCAGCCTGAAGAAATGGTTAAAAGGAAGAGGGGGGGCCTTTATTCAGGCTGCGGTTGCAATGGTGAGGGCTGAAGCCATTGGTCTTGTCAGTGATTGGAACAAAAGTGAAGCTCCCAAAGCTAGATGTTAGCTAACTAATGTAAAAGCATCATGGCATTAAATGGGTCAGAGAGCTGGTGAAAAGTGGAGCTGGGAATCAGTCGAGCACGTGAGCTCTGCCCCCTATATCTTCTTGCGTTAGTAGTTGCGTTG